>NC_069501.1:517207415-517362415 GCF_027579735.1 Bombina bombina | reverse complement strand
TCAAAAACGCTTCTAACTGAAGAGATAGCCAAAAGAAACAACACTTTCCAAGAAAGTAGTTTATTATCCAAAGAATGCATAGACTCAAAAGGAGGAGCTTGAAAAGCCTTCAAAACCAAATTAAGACTCCAGGGAGGAGAGATTGATTTAATAACAGGCTTGATACAAACCAAAGCCTGAACAAAACAGTGAATATCAGGAAGTTTAGCAATCTTTCTATGAAATAAAACAGAGCAGAGATTTGTCCCTTCAAAATACTTGCAGACAAACCTTTATTCAAACCATCCCGAAGAAACTGTAAAATTCTAGGAATTCTAAAAGAATGCCTAGAGAATTTAAGGGAAAAACACCATGAAATATAGGTTTTCCAAACCCGATAATAAATCTTCCTTGAAACAGACTTACGAGCCTGTAGCATAGTATTAATCACTGAGTCAGAGAAACCTCCATGACTAAGCATTCAATTTCCATACCTTCAAATTTAGTGATTTTAGATCCTGATTGAAAACGGCCCTTGAGACAGAAGGTCTGGCCTTAAAAGAAGTGGCCAAGGTTGGCAACTGGACAGCCGGACAAGATCTGCATACCAAAACCTGTGAGGCCATGCTGGTACTATCAGAAACATGTGCAATTGTTCCATTATGATCTTGGAGATCACCCTTGGAAGAAGAACTAGAGGCGGAAAAATGTAAACAAGTTGGTAAATCCAAGGAACTGCTAATGCATCCACCATCTCCGCCTGAGGATCCCTGGACCTGGAAAGGTACCTGGGAAGCTTCTTGTTTAGATGGGAAGCCATTAGATCTACTTCGGGAAGACCCCACATCTGTACAATCTGACAAAATACATCTGGATAGAGAGACTTCTCCCCTGGATGTAAAGACTGACCACTGAGATAATCCGCTTCCCAATTGTCTACACCTGGGATATGTATTGCAGAGATTAGACAGGAGTTGGATTCCGCCCAGGAAAGTATCCAAGCTACTTCTTTCATCACTTAAGGACTGCGAGTCCCACCCTGATGATTGACATATGCCACAGTTGGGATATTGTCTGAAAACAAATGAATGATTATCTCTTTAATAGAGGCAAAGCCTGATAAGCCCTGAAAATAGCATGGATTTCTAAAATATTGATTGGTAACCTCGCCTCTTGAGGATTCCAAAGTACTTGTGCTGTCAGAGACCCCCAGACAGCTCCCCAACCTGTGAGACTTGCATCTGTTGAAATCACAGTCCAGGAAGGACGAATAAGAGGCCCCTTGAATAATCCGATGATGGTCCAACCACCAGGACAGAGAGAGTTGAATGTTGGGATTTAAGTATATCAATTGGGATATCAGAGTATAATCCCTGCACCATTGATTCAGCATGCAAAGTTGCAGAGGTCTCATATGAAAACGAACAAAGGGGATCGCGTCCGATGCTGCAGTCATTAGACCTAAAACGTCCATGCATATAGCCACTGAAGGGAATGATCGAGACTGAAAGTTTTGACAGGCAGAAACCAATTTCATTCATCTCTTGTCTGTTAAAGACAGAGTCATGGACACTGAATTTATCTGGAAACCTAAAAAGGTGACCCTTGTCTGAGGAATCAAAAAACTCTATGGTAAATTGATCCTTCAACCATGTTTTTGAAGAAACACAAGTTGAATCGTGTGAGATTCTACTAAATGAAAAGATTGAGCCAGTACCAAAATATCGTCCAAATAAGGAAACACCACAATACCCTGCTCTCTGATTACAGATAGAAGGGCACAGAGAACCTTTGAAAAGATTATTGGAGCTGTTGCTAGGCCAAATGGAAGAGCAACAAATTGGTAATGCTTGTCTAGAAAAGAGAATCTCAGAAACCGATCGTGGTCTGGATGAATCAGAATGTGAAGATATGCATCCTGTAAGTCTATTGAGGACATGTAATGACCTTGCTGAACAAAAGGCAGAATAGTCCTTATAGTCACCATCTTGAAAGTTGGGACCCTTAAAAATTGATTCAAAAACTTCAGATCCAGAACTGGTCTGAAAGAATTTTCCTTCTTCGGGACAATGAATAGATTTGAATAAAAACACAGACTGTTCCAGAAGTGGAACTGATACAATTACCCCTGTAAGCTCTAGCTCTGAAACACACTTCAGAAAGGCCTGAGCTTTCACAGGAGTTGTTGGAATGTGAGAGAGAAAAAATCTTCTCACAGGAGGTCTTATTCTGAAACCTATTCGATACCCCTGAGAAACAATATTCTGAATCCAATGATTCTGACCGGAACCTGCCCAAACGTCTTGAAATAATTTCAGTATGCCCCCACCAGCAGAACTGGATTGACGGCCGCACCTTCATGCAGTCTTGGGGACTGACTTTGGTTTCTTATAAGGCTTGGATTTATTCCAACTCAAAGATGGCTAACAATTGGAGCCAGAGTCCTTAGGGGAAGGAGTGGTTTTCTGTTCTCTATTCTGAAGAAAGGAACGAAACCGATTAGAAGCTTTAGATTTACCCTTAGACTTTTTATCTTGGGGCAAAAAAATTCCCTTCCTCCCAGTAATAGTGGAAATGATAGAATCCAACTGGGAACCAAACAAATTATTATTCTGGAATGATAGAAATAGTAACCTAGATTTAGATACAATGTCAGCATTCCATGATTTGAGCCATAAAGCTCTTCTAGCTAAAATATCCAGAGACATAGATTTAACACCAATCTTGATGATATCAAAAATAGCATCACAGATAAAATGATTAGCATGTTGAAGCACACTAACAATGCTATGCAAATCAGAATCTTTTTCCCCATGTGCTAAGCTATCCAACCAAAAAGTTGATGCAACCGCAACATCAGCCATAGAAATGACAGGTCTGAGAATATAGCCAGAATGTAAATAAGCTTTCCTTAGATAAGATTCAATCTTCCTATCCAAAGGATCCTTAAAAAATGTACTATCTTCCATAAGAATAGTCGTACGCTTAGCAAGAGTAGAAATAGCCCCATCAACCTTAGGGACTTTTTCCCAAAACTCTAACTTAGCTACTGGCAACGGATACAACTTTTTAAACCTTGAAGAAGGAACAAAAGAAGTACCAAGCTTAGACCATTCCTTGGCAATCACATCAGAAATAGCATCAGGAACAGGAAAAACCTCAGGAGTAATCACAGGAGGTTTATAGACAAAATTTAAACGTTTACTGGATTTATTATCAAGAGGTCCTGACTCCTCAATAGCCAAAGTTATCAACACTTCTTTTAACAAAGAACAAATATACTCAATCTTAAAAAGATAAGATGATTTATCAGTGTCAATGTCTGAAGTAGGATCTTCTGAATCAGAGAGATTCTCATCAGTAGTGGATATATCAGTATGTTGTAAGTCATTACAAATTTCATCAGTATTATGAGAAGTTTTAAATGACCTTTCTCCAACATAGGTGTGTCCGGTCCACGGCGTCATCCTTACTTGTGGGATATTCTCCTCCCCAACAGGAAATGGCAAAGAGCCCAGCAAAGCTGGTCACATGATCCCTCCTAGGCTCCGCCTACCCCAGTCATTCTCTTTGCCGTTGTACAGGCAACATCTCCACGGAGATGGCTTAGAGTTTTTTAGTGTTTAACTGTAGTTTTTATTATTCAATCAAGAGTTTGTTATTTTGAAATAGTGCTGGTATGTACTATTTACTCAGAAACAGAAAAGAGATGAAGATTTCTGTTTGTATGAGGAAAATGATTTTAGCAACCGTAACTAAAATCCATGGCTGTTCCACACAGGACTGTTGAGAGCAATTAACTTCAGTTGGGGGAACAGTATGCAGTCTCTTGCTGCTTGAGGTATGACACATTCTAACAAGACGATGTAATGCTGGAAGCTGTCATTTTCCCTATGGGATCCGGTAAGCCATGTTTATTACGATCGTAAATAAGGGCTTCACAAGGGCTTATTAAGACTGTAGACTTTTTTTGGGCTAAATCGATTCATTATTAACACATATTTAGCCTTGAGGAATCATTTTATCTGGGTATTTTTGATATAATAATATCGGCAGGCACTGTATTAGACACCTTATACCTTAGGGGCTTTCCCAAAGCATAAGCAGAGCCTCATTTTCGCGCCGGTGTGGCGCACTTGTTTTTGAGAGGCATGGCATGCAGTCGCATGTGAGAGGAGCTCTGACACTTAGAAAAGACTTTCTGAAGGCGTCATTTGGTATCGTATTCCCCTTTGGGCTTGGTTGGGTCTCAGCAAAGCAGATACCAGGGACTGTAAAGGGGTTAAAGTTTAAAACGGCTCCGGTTCCGTTATTTTAAGGGTTAAAGCTTCCAAATTTGGTGTGCAATACTTTTAAGGCTTTAAGACACTGTGGTGAAAATTTGGTGAATTTTGCACAATTCCTTCATGTTTTTTCGCAATTGCAGTAATAAAGTGTGTTCAGTTTAAAATTTAAAGTGACAGTAACGGTTTTATTTTAAAACGTTTTTTGTACTTGTTATCAAGTTTATGCCTGTTTAACATGTCTGAACTACCAGATAGACTGTGTTCTGAATGTGGGGAAGCCAGAATTCCTATTCATTTAAATAAATGTGATTTATGTGATAATGACAATGATGCCCAAGATGATTCCTCAAGTGAGGGGAGTAAGCATGGTACTGCATCATTCCCTCCTTCGTCTACACGAGTCTTGCCCACTCAGGAGGCCCCTAGTACATCTAGCGCGCCAATACTCCTTACTATGCAACAATTAACGGCTGTAATGGATAATTCTGTCAAAAACATTTTAGCCCAAATGAACACTTGTCAGCGTAAGCGCGGCTGCTCTGTTTTAGATACTGAAGAGCATGGCAACGCTGTTACTAATATCTCTGAAGGGCCCCTAACCCAGTCTGATGGGGCCAGGGAAGTTTTGTCTGAGGGAGAAATTACTGATTCAGGGAACATTTCTCAACAGGCTGAACCTGATGTGATTGCATTTAAATTTAAGTTGGAACATCTCCGCATTCTGCTTAAGGAGGTATTATCCACTCTGGATGATTGTGACAAGTTGGTCATCCCAGAGAAACTATGTAAAATGGACAAGTTCCTAGAGGTGCCGGGGCTCCCAGAAGCTTTTCCTATACCCAAGCGGGTGGCGGACATTGTTAATAAAGAATGGGAACGGCCCGGTATTCCTTTCGTCCCTCCCCCCATATTTAAAAAATTGTTTCCTTTGGTCGACCCTAGAAAGGACTTATGGCAGACAGTCCCCAAGGTCGAGGGGGCGGTTTCCACTTTAAACAAACGCACCACTATACCCATAGAGGATAGTTGTGCTTTCAAAGATCCTATGGATAAAAAATTAGAAGGTTTGCTTAAAAAGATGTTTGTTCAGCAGGGTTACCTTCTACAACCAATTGCATGCATTGTCCCTGTCGCTACAGCCGCATGTTTCTGGTTCGATGAGCTGATAAAGGCGGTCGATAGTGATTCTCCTCCTTATGAGGAGATTATGGACAGAATCAATGCTCTCAAATTGGCTAATTCTTTCACCCTAGATGCCACTTTGCAATTGGCTAGGTTAGCGGCTAAGAATTCTGGGTTTGCTATTGTGGCGCGCAGAGCGCTTTGGTTGAAATCTTGGTCGGCTGATGCGTCTTCCAAGAACAAGCTACTTAACATTCCTTTCAAGGGGAAAACGCTGTTTGGCCCTGACTTGAAAGAGATTATCTCTGATATCACTGGGGGTAAGGGCCACGCCCTTCCTCAGGATCGGCCTTTCAAGGCAAAAAATAAACCTAATTTTCGTCCCTTTCGTAGAAACGGACCAGCCCGAGGTGCTACGTCCTCTAAGCAAGAGGGTAATACTTCTCAAGCCAAGCCAGCTTGGAGACCAATGCAAGGCTGGAACAAGGGAAAGCAGGCCAAGAAACCTGCCACTGCTACCAAGACTGCATGAAATGTTGGCCCCCGATCCGGGACCGGATCTGGTGGGGGGCAGACTCTCTCTCTTCGCTCAGGCTTGGGCAAGAGATGTTCTGGATCCTTGGGCGCTAGAAATAGTCTCCCAAGGTTATCTTCTGGAATTCAAGGGACTTCCCCCAAGGGGGAGGTTCCACAGGTCTCAGTTGTCTTTAGACCACATAAAAAGACAGGCATTCTTACATTGTGTAGAAGACCTGTTAAAAATGGGAGTGATTCATCCTGTTCCATTAAGAGAACAAGGGATGGGGTTCTACTCCAATCTGTTCATAGTTCCCAAAAAAGAGGGAACGTTCAGACCAATCTTAGATCTCAAGATCTTAAACAAGTTTCTCAAGGTTCCATCGTTCAAGATGGAAACCATTCGAACTATTCTTCCTTCCATCCAGGAAGGTCAATTCATGACCACGGTGGATTTAAAGGATGCGTATCTACATATTCCTATCCACAAGGAACATCATCGGTTCCTAAGGTTCGCATTCCTGGACAAGCATTACCAGTTCGTGGCGCTTCCTTTCGGATTAGCCACTGCTCCAAGGATTTTCACAAAGGTACTAGGGTCCCTTCTAGCTGTGCTAAGACCAAGGGGCATTGCTGTAGTACCTTACTTGGACGACATTCTGATTCAAGCGTCGTCCCTTCCTCAAGCAAAGGCTCACACGGACATCGTCCTGGCCTTTCTCAGATCTCACGGATGGAAAGTGAACGTGGAAAAGAGTTCTCTATCTCCGTCAACAAGGGTTCCCTTCTTGGGAACAATAATAGACTCCTTAGAAATGAGGATATTTCTGACAGAGGCCAGAAAAACAAAGCTTCTAGACTCTTGTCGGATACTTCATTCCGTTCCTCTTCCTTCCATAGCTCAGTGCATGGAAGTGATCGGGTTGATGGTAGCGGCAATGGACATAGTTCCTTTTGCGCGCATTCATCTAAGACCATTACAACTGTGCATGCTCAGTCAGTGGAATGGGGATTATACAGACTTGTCTCCGAAGATACAAGTAAATCAGAGGACCAGAGACTCACTCCGTTGGTGGCTGTCCCTGGACAACCTGTCACAAGGGATGACATTCCGCAGACCAGAGTGGGTCATTGTCACGACCGACGCCAGTCTGATGGGCTGGGGCGCGGTCTGGGGAGCCCTGAAAGCTCAGGGTCTTTGGTCTCGGGAAGAATCTCTTCTACCGATAAATATTCTGGAACTGAGAGCGATATTCAATACTCTCAAGGCTTGGCCTCAGCTAGCGAGGGCCAAGTTCATACGGTTTCAATCAGACAACATGACAACTGTTGCGTACATCAACCATCAGGGGGGAACAAGGAGTTCTCTAGCGATGGAAGAAGTGACCAAAATCATTCTATGGGCGGAGTCTCACTCCTGCCACCTGTCCGCTATCCACATCCCAGGAGTGGAAAATTGGGAAGCGGATTTTCTGAGTCGTCAGGGGGAGTGGGAACTCCATCCGGAAATCTTTGCCCAAGTCACTCAGCTGTGGGGCATTCCAGACATGGATCTGATGGCCTCTCGTCAGAACTTCAAAGTTCCTTGCTACGGGTCCAGATCCAGGGATCCCAAGGCGGCTCTAGTGGATGCACTAGTAGCACCTTGGACCTTCAAACTAGCTTATGTGTTCCCGCCGTTTCCTCTCATCCCCAGGCTGGTAGCCAGGATCAATCAGGAGAGGGCGTCGGTGATCTTGATAGCTCCTGCGTGGCCACGCAGGACTTGGTATGCAGATCTGGTGAATATGTCATCGGCTCCACCTTGGAAGCTACCTTTGAGACGAGACCTTCTTGTTCAGGGTCCGTTCGAACATCCGAACCTGGTTTCACTCCAGCTGACTGCTTGGAGATTGAACGCTTGATCTTATCGAAGCGAGGGTTCTCAGATTCTGTTATCGATACTCTTGTTCAGGCCAGAAAGCCTGTAACTAGAAAAATTTACCACAAAATTTGGAAAAAATATATCTGTTGGTGTGAATCTAAAGGATTCCCTTGGGACAAGGTTAAGATTCCTAAGATTCTATCCTTCCTTCAAGAAGGATTGGAAAAAGGATTATCTGCAAGTTCCCTGAAGGGACAGATTTCTGCCTTGTCTGTGTTACTTCACAAAAAGCTGGCAGCTGTGCCAGATGTTCAAGCCTTTGTTCAGGCTCTGGTTAGAATTAAGCCTGTTTACAAACCTTTGACTCCTCCTTGGAGTCTCAATTTAGTTCTTTCAGTTCTTCAGGGGGTTCCGTTTGAACCCTTACATTCCGTTGATATTAAGTTATTATCTTGGAAAGTTTTGTTTTTAGTTGCAATCTCTTCTGCTAGAAGAGTTTCAGAATTATCTGCTCTGCAGTGTTCTCCTCCTTATCTGGTGTTCCATGCAGATAAGGTGGTTTTACGTACTAAACCTGGTTTTCTTCCAAAAGTTGTTTCTAACAAAAACATTAACCAGGAGATTATCGTACCTTCTCTGTGTCCGAAACCAGTTTCAAAGAAGGAACGTTTGTTGCACAATTTGGATGTTGTTCGCGCTCTAAAATTCTATTTAGATGCTACAAAGGATTTTAGACAAACATCTTCCTTGTTTGTTGTTTATTCTGGTAAAAGGAGAGGTCAAAAAGCAACTTCTACCTCTCTCTCTTTTTGGATTAAAAGCATCATCAGATTGGCTTACGAGACTGCCGGACGGCAGCCTCCCGAAAGAATCACAGCTCATTCCACTAGGGCTGTGGCTTCCACATGGGCCTTCAAGAACGAGGCTTCTGTTGATCAGATATGTAGGGCAGCGACTTGGTCTTCACTGCACACTTTTACCAAATTTTACAAGTTTGATACTTTTGCTTCTTCTGAGGCTATTTTTGGGAGAAAGGTTTTGCAAGCCGTGGTGCCTTCCATTTAGGTGACCTGATTTGCTCCCTCCCTTCATCCGTGTCCTAAAGCTTTGGTATTGGTTCCCACAAGTAAGGATGACGCCGTGGACCGGACACACCTATGTTGGAGAAAACAGAATTTATGTTTACCTGATAAATTACTTTCTCCAACGGTGTGTCCGGTCCACGGCCCGCCCTGGTTTTTTTAATCAGGTCTGATAATTTATTTTCTTTAACTACAGTCACCACGGTATCATATGGTTTCTCCTATGCAAATATTCCTCCTTAACGTCGGTCGAATGACTGGGGTAGGCGGAGCCTAGGAGGGATCATGTGACCAGCTTTGCTGGGCTCTTTGCCATTTCCTGTTGGGGAGGAGAATATCCCACAAGTAAGGATGACGCCGTGGACCGGACACACCGTTGGAGAAAGTAATTTATCAGGTAAACATAAATTCTGTTTTTACGTTTATTTGAAGGAGGTATAGCAGCCATAGCCTTCTGAATCGCATCAGCAATATAATTTTTAATATCAACAGGGATATCATGCACTTTAGATGTTGAAGGAACAACAGATACTGTACTAATAGAAACCTTTTCTGCATGCAAAAGATTATCATGTCAACTGTTACATACTTCAGCAGGAGACATAATCTCCACTAGCTTACAACAGATACACTTAGCTTTGGTAGAACTGTGTTCATACAGCATGGTTCCTACACCTTCTGAGACAGGATCAAATTGAGACATCTTGTAAAATGTAAAAGAAAAAATAGCATTTAAACAGAAATATCTTATTTCCACATATAGCAGTATCAGGAATGGGAAAGAATGCAAAAAGCTAAATTTGACAAAAAGACAAATGGCATAGGCCTCTGAGCATAAATAAGGCAAGGAGCATATAGGAAGTGTGGAAATAAAAAACTAAAAAAAAATTTTGGCGCCAAGACACACAACGCAAAAGGAAGTTGAATTTTTTTTTGGTGCCAACAAACATCCGGAAATGACGCAACTCTCGTGATAACAAACACAATTTCGGGCCAAACAACCTGGCATTAACTAAGACACATGAAATTACGAATTTGCGTCATTATTGACGCACCTTCGTGCCAAAAATGACGCAATAAATAACAGCATTTTGCGCCCTCGCAAGCCTAATTTCCCGCAAGTTTTCAAAGAATAAACAAGTCAAATTGGAAAAAGACTATACCCCAGGTAAGACAAACTTCCTAAAACATAATTCCCATAACGAAACTGCCAGACTGCAAAGGGAAATATACATAGACCTGACTCATGGCAAATATAAGTAAAATACATATATTTAAAACTTTATATTAATACATAAAGCGCCAAACCATAGCTGAGAGTGTCTTAAATAATGATACATACTTACCGAAAAAAAAACATCCACATATAGCAGATAGCCAAACCAGTACTGAAAACTATCAGCAGAGGTAATGGTATAAGAGTATAGCGTCAAAAGGGAGGTAGGAGATGAATCCCTACGACCGATAACAGAGAACCCTTGAAAAGTTTTCCCGCAAGGGAAAACATAAAAAATAGGCAATACTCTCTAGGCGTGTCGAAAATGATCGTTAGCCTGATGCATCGCGATGCAGACTTAAACGATTCTGCATCGATGCACTGAAGTTAAGAATCGATTCTGGAGTGACGTCATGACGCAACAACACGTAACCCCGAGCACATTTTACTGACGCACCAAGCCCTGCGCCCGTTTGCCGTGTTCTCGCTGCTGTTATTGGCTGGGACAGGTATAGCGGGTTAGATTGTGTCTGGAGCGGTCATTGACCGTGCTTCCTCTAGGTATTGGCGGTTGGTTATGGTATTTGCCCACGGATGGTTGTGCTGGTGTCAGCAGCAAGTGCCGGCGGTGATGGTGGAGGAACTGGTGCAGAAAGTTTAAGTCTCTGAGGTGAATGAGAGAGTAGGGTTATAGAACACAGGCCCCGTGATGAACAATAACCCTCAATTGTGCATCACGGGGTCTGTGTTCTATAATCCTACTCTCTAATTCACCTCAGAAACTTTAGAGAAGTTTGACTACCCCATAGCCAACACTGTGTGAATCACAGAAGTTGGATACATTCATAGGCTACATCATATGCAATTTAACGGTTGTGTTTCCCCATGTATCCAGTTAGATTATGATTTTTACAACATACTATTATTTTAAAATTTTAAGATCTTTAGAGCTGTGATATATGTGTCACTGCATTTTTATTTGCTCTTGTTGTGTTAAAAGCCAGTATTCCCTTTATATTTACAACAAAGTGGCAGAGTGTGGCTGGCTGCAAGCATGTGCATTTTCCTTTCACAAACCCTACTGATCTGAATGTTCCAAGTTTGACTTTTATTACCCATTTAATACTCAGATGTGCAAGAATTGACATATTTAGGGGTCTTATGATATTTAAACTTCTTATATTTCTATTATAACAGAATCTGTTTCAGTCCTGATGATTCAATAAATAATCTGATTGGCACAAACATATATGCAAGTAGGAAAATAAGAAAACCCCAAACAAGTGCATCTGATCAGAGAAAGAATGAGAACTGAGTGTAGGGGAACACCTAGGAGGGTAGGATAGAGAAACAATGGCTTTATGGTATTTACTGAGTAAGTATTATGCCTATATTCGTCATGTGCAGGGAATAGAGAACATTATATATATATATATATATATATATATATATATATAGGATTATATTGTGATACCTACATTGTCATCAGAGACAGATGAGTCATCTGTTCTACATGAAAAAACTGCATATGGTGTAGCCTATGAGTGTATCCAACATCTGTGATATATATATATTTTTAGTTTACTGAAATGCATTTAAATATTGTAAGATGAAATAATACACCTTAGTCCTTAATGGGTTAATCCATTGTGTGAATGTGTGTCCATAAAACACTGATGGCTATTACATATAGTGCTGATCTGCTGTCCCTTTAAGTCTCCTGAAAGTCAGTTTACTGTGGGGATGGGGCATCCAATAAGACTGTGAGGGAGCGTACTTAAGCTCCACAG
This sequence comes from Bombina bombina, assembly GCF_027579735.1. Taxonomy (NCBI): domain Eukaryota; kingdom Metazoa; phylum Chordata; class Amphibia; order Anura; family Bombinatoridae; genus Bombina; species Bombina bombina. Next base: position 517,350,560 of record NC_069501.1, on the reverse strand, counting down.
GTCCACAGGTGCTAGTCAGAAATTAGTCTATGATTAAGGCTAAACAGCCGAAACGTGTCAGACTGACGAATTTCCTGCAGATTTTTAAACTACTAACATGTGTGCCGTTGATTTTAACCTATTTTTGAATAAAGACGTTTTTAACTTTTTGAAGCAGTTATCGTCTGTTGTTTTTTTATATATATATATATATATATATATATATATATATATATATATATATATATATATATATATAAAAATATGGAATAGAACAAGTTCATGAAAATCATGGGCAGTAATCGTGATGCATCGTGGAATCGAATCGTTGACAGGATAATTGTAATCAAATCGAATCGTGAGACCAGTGAAGATGCACACCCCTAATACTCTCTTCACATCCCTCTGACAAACACTGTACTCTGAGAGAAATTGGGCTTCAGAATGCTTAGAAGCGCTTATCATAGAAGAAATCATAAAAATCAAGCACAAACTTACTTCACCACCTCCATAGGAGGCAAAGTTTGTAAAACTGAATTGTGGGTGTGGTGAGGGGTGTATTTATAGGCATTTTGAGGTTTGGGAAACTTTGCCCCTCCTGGTAGGATTGTATATCCCATACGTCACTAGCTCATGGACTCTTGCCAATTACATGAAAGAAATATATTAAGGTTACATTTCGCAATTAATTTGTGATTAATTGGCATTGGTTCCTGCTAAATATAATTATCTATTTGAACAATGGGAAATATATGTGCACTACAGGAATATTTCCAGGTTACAACCATTATTTTTTTCCTTGTATTTTCAGGGGAAGCAGAAGTACACTTTGCCAATTTATCGCGCAATGAAAGCTGGCTCAGAGACCGCACAGGCGCTGGCCGTGGAGACCTTCACCCAAACATCTCCTCAACTTCATTTTAATGTGCAAAACTATGTCAAGAAAATCCTAGGACTTAAATAAAGCTTATATGCCCTGGGAGCTCTGAGGGTTTGGGAAGCTTATGGAAGTCTGAGTTTGACAGTAAGACAACCAATTTATAGTACACGAGACGGACATGGTGACATGCCATATGCATTCTGCTTAAATCAGTATGTGTGATATTTTCATGTATTTTTGTAATTGCAGCTTATTTTGATGCATTTTGATCTTGTGATAACAAAAATTTATATTTTTAGACCACCCTAAAATTGATTTGTAGCTTGTTTATCATTCTATATGGAGGCTGGTCCTTTAGGCTCAGATAAATATGATTTGGAACCCAAAAAATAAATGTTTGATTACAAATGTAAAAATACATGTTGCAGTCATGTTTGTTTTATTGATCCTTCTCCCTCTTACTCATACTAACTGCTGGTGATATATTCCCCAATTCTGGTCCCCCACAACTTCCTAAACCTGCCCACCGATGTATGCCTTGCCTTAGACCTAAACACCAGAACTTTATACCTTTTGTACCTAAAACCAACACTCCCTTTACTTGTGCACTCTGGAACTCTCAATCTGTGTGCAACAAGCTGACTTCTATCCACAACCTCTTCATCTTCCACTCCCTCAACCTTCTGGCTATCACCAAAACATGGCTCTCTCCCTCAGATGCAGCTTCCCTGCTGCATTGTCACATGGGGGTCTCCACTTCAGCCATCCCACGAGGCCTGGAAACAGGCAAGGAGGTGGTGTAGGCATTTTACTTTCCTCTCGTTGCACCTTTCAACAAATATAACCCATACTTTTTTTCCCTTTGAAACCCAAATAATGCACTTATTTTCTCTTCTCTCTCTATGTGTTGCAGTTATATATCGCCCCCTGGCACTTCAATTCCATTTCTTGATCATTTAGCATCCTGGCTACCTTTATTTTCTCTCCTCAGACATCCCTGCCCTCATTCTTGGGAATGTCAACCTCCCTGTCACCAATCCCGCTGCTCCTGCTGCAAAAAAACTTATTAATATAATAAAATAACAGGTTATGGATATGAGTGGCCGGTGAGGCAGGAGAAGCGCTAGCCACAAAGGGGTTTAAATTTAACATGTTGTGTTCAGTTTATCAATAAAATATATGTTTCATGCACATTGCTGAAGAATAAGTTTTATTTTTAAAGGCTTAACAAAGATAGCTTAGTGGTAATGTCAAAGTGCCTGCTGTTGCTTGTTGTCCCCCGGACTATGGCCTTACTGGTCTGTCACTTAACCCTTTAAATAAGAAACTATAAATGTACAACTTACAATTAAGAGAACTCACCTCTTCACAACAGTTTGGGGAGCACTTAATATTCAATAAATCTCATTTGAGTAAAGAAAAGCCCAACAGAGAAAAAGGTATAAAAGTTAAAAATTCACTTTATCCAAAAGAGTTAAAAACCTTAGATTAGCTAGGTTTCTGTGTGTGTATGTATCAGTGACGTCAGAGGATGGTGAGGCAGTGGCTAGGATACGCCTTCATTCTTTAGATATCCTTTGTTGAAGAAATAGCAATGCACATGGGTGAGCCAATCACATGAGGTATCTATGTGCAGCCACCAATCAGCAGCTACTGAGCATATTTAGATATGATTTTCAACAAAGGACATCAAAAGAATAAAGAAAATTAGATATTTGATGTAAATTGGAAAGTTATTTAAATTTGCATATGGGTTTCATATGGGTTTAAATGGTGTCTTGGAAAACTGGTCAACTTAGTAAACATCTGATTTTAGTCTAAAAGGATTGTAACAGAAACTCTTGCCAGATAACACAATGCTTGCTCTGATTGTGAGATCTAGAAATCCATGCCCATTAAAATATGTTTAAAACATACATTTTACTTTAATGCTGCAAATTATGCTTATAGATTCTTTCATTACATAAGGGATAAGAGTCAGAGGGGGAGGAAGAGAGACAGAGAGAGAAAGAGACCATGGGGGAGAACAACACACAAGGAGAGAGATGGATAGATAGAGAGAGAGAGAGACACACACACACACACACAAGGGGGGGGGGACCACTGCATTTTAAAGTAATAAAACAGCAGAGCTACAGAGAGTTCAGAAAATTAGTCTATAATTTAGTGTGAAGTACAGAGGCAAGCTGCTAAGTTAGTGGGTGTAAAGTTTGAGTAAACAAAATACAAAAACGACCCTGCTATAAAAGAGTAAACAAACACTAAACCACATTCATTAAATTATCATTTTAACTAACAGAATCTTTCAGTAAAATCTTACTTTAATAAGATGTGGGTGAAACACTGCTCTCTGTGCCTCTCTCCTGCTCTGTAAGGATTCAGGAAGTGACAGTGGCACATTCCACTGCACTTAGAGGGGAAGAACAGAACTCTCTTTTTCACTTTAACAAAGCTAGCAGGTTCACAGGACAGCAACAAAATATATGAAAGTTGTTTTTTTGCGTTTTTGTTTTGTTTTATATGATTTAACATCCAGCCCCAACCCTATGTTCCACTTACTAATGCCTCTCACTGGATTGGTTCAGCCCAAATAGGACTGCCTCAAATAAGCAGTTAATGAGCCATGCAATGATCTTAACCACTTGCATCCAGTAGATGGCGCAGCATGTTGTGTAATGGTGGGCAGACCTGATTGTGCCTCTTCATTGCACAATATATAGCTGTGAGAAAAAAAAATGCTGGGGGAAAAAATTTACAATTTTTTTTTTAAAGCCAATAAAAAAAATATATTTTTGCCCATATGAGAGGTGAAGCACTGCCTCACCTGCCTCTAGTGACTGCACATCACTGATGTATGTATGTGTGTGTGTGTATATATATATATATATATATATATAATGTGTATATATATATATATATATTGCCATCTAAAGGGGAGGAGAGTCCACGGCTTCATTAATTACTGTTGGGAATTAAGAACCTGGCCACCAGGAGGAGGCAAAGACACCCCAGCCAAAGGCTTAAATACCTCCCCCACTTCCCTCAACCCCCAGTCATTCTTTGCCTTCGTCACAGGAGAATGGCAGAGAAGTGCCGGAGATTCGAAGTAGTCTCTTATGGAGGGTAGTACTCTTCGCAATGGGACTGGAGTTTTAAGTAGTCCTGTCAGCCTCTCAGTGAGAGCCTGGGTGAAAGTTAGTGTCTGGAGATGCAGGGAGAGTCTTTCTGCCAAACCATCCCGACACATATTAATAGCACCACAAGCAATTAGCATTGACGAGTTTTGCTACCTGCTTTCTACACTCAAGTACATGTCAGGAGCGAGGCTACTATCCTGTCACACTTGAAGGGCCATGTTCCTGTTCCACTGCGTAGATTCTGGTAAGATCGTTTAATTTTTTATTAATAATGAGAACATGGAAGACACCTTTTTATCTTTAAAGAATCAAGGGTTAATATTCCTGGAAAGGAGATTATTGAACAGGGGGGTTATACATGATATTGTTTATTGTGTCATTGCTGCGTTATGTGCGAGATGAGGCTCTGGCAATGTGTGGAACTTTCAGGTTACTTGCAGGAATATTGTGCGGCCCTTTTTGTGCCTTTTTTTCCTTAGTGCAGGGGCGGTCCTGCCAGGCACTCCATGTGACTGGGTGTACCTATTTCTCTTCCTCTGTTGATCTGTGACGCAGGAGACGTAACGGTTTCTGTAGTCCGGGTCCTAGGAGGTGGTGAGTACCCCGGCCATTGGAGGTAAAAGGTGCCTTTTGTAAGTTAAGCTAGTCTGAACAAAAGCACAAGCTATGGAGGACTCTGACGAGTTAGAGGGTTCTCCCTCTTTAACAAAGTCTCATTCCTGTGTTTATTGTGAGGAGGTCTTAGTAGATCAGCCTGCTCAACTATGTTCCACATGCCTTGATAAAGTTACGACATCTAAATGTAAACGGATGTCTAGTACTACTGAGCCGTCCATCTCTAAGGGTTCTTTGTGCAATGAGGTGCGTTCCCTGCATTTATCTCCGATTGCACAGGCAGAGCCCCTGGTCCAACCATTACTCCTTCGGGAGAGATTTTGCGGACCAACTGGAATCGGCGGTTTAGAAAATGATCCATACCTTACCACGTTCTGCTAAGTGCAAGCGTTGGGTGTATCATGGCGGCCCGACCCAGGGTTTGTCTATGCCGTTGGAAATCCCAGAGGCTCTATACAATGACGAGGCCCACTCCGACTCTTCGGAGGAGGCCCCTTCTAGGTCGGAGTCCGTGTCCTCTAAACCTCCAGCTGTGGAAGAGCCTGGTTTTAGATTTAGGATGGAGAATTTACGCTTTTTGCTGCGGCAGGTGTTTGCTACTCTAGAGGTTCCGGAACCTGCGATTCCTAAGCTTGATAAGGTATACGAGGACAGGGTAGTGCCCCAGACCTTCCCGGTTCCTGTTAAGATGGCAGATATTATTAAGAATGAATGGGAGCGATTAGGTTTTTCCTTTTCCCCTTCTTCTTTTAAGAAACTGTTCCCCGTTCCGGACTCTCAGCTTGACCATCCCTAAGGTGGATGGGGCTATCTCTATGCTCGCGAAGCGGACAACTATTCCCCCTCGAGGATAGTTCGTTGTTTAAAGAGCCCATGAATAAAAAGCTGGAAAACATGTTAAGAAAGATGTTTCAGCACACATGGTTTGTTTTTCAGCCAGCAGCAGTCGTTGCGGTGGTCGCTGGAGCTGCAACATATTGGTGTGAATTCCTGTGTGTAATGGTCGAGGGGGAGACTTCCATCGACAAGATACAGGATAAAATTAAGGTGCTGAAGGTCGCAAATTCTTTAATCTGCTATGCCAATATGCAAATTATTCACCTGAATACTAAGGTGTCAGGTTTTTCTGTTTTAGCTTGCAGGGCTCTGTGGCTAATATTTTGGTCTGTGGACATGACCTCCAAGTCGAGGCTGTTTTCCCTGCCTTTTCAAGGAAAGATCCTGTTTGGTCCAGGATTTGATTTGATCATATCCACGGTTACGGGAGGCAAGGGAGCTTTCCTACCGCAGGATAAGAAGGCTAAGCCTTTCGTGCATCAAGGCCCAGCGCCAGCAGCCCACTGCAAAAGCAGACCAGTCCAAGGGTTCTTGGAAGCCGGCTAAAATCTTGGAACAAGTCTAAGCAGAGCAAGAAGCCCGCTGAGACGAAATTGGCATGAAGGGGTGGCCACCGACTGGTCTCCGGATAAGTAGAGGGCAGATTATCTCTATTCTCAGATGCCTGGTTGCAGGACGTTCAGGACCCTTGGGTTCTGGAAGTTGTCACCCAGGGTTACAGGATAGGGTTAAGATCCCATCCGCCCAGTGGCAGATTTCTCCTGTCAAACCTGTCTTCAAGACCAGAAAAGAGAGAGGCCTTTCTAGAGTGTGTGAGAGATCTCGCCTCTCTCTGGGTTATCGTACCAGTACCCCTAGCAGAGAGGGGTCTAGGGTACTATTCCAATCTTTTTGTAGTTCCAAAGAAGGAGGGCACGTTCCTTCCGATTTTGGACCTAAAGTGTTTCTGAGTCTTCCATTGTTCAAAATGGAAACGATCAGATCTATTCTTTCTCTAGTTAAAGAGGGACAGTTCATGACGACTATAGACTTGAAGGACGCTTACCTTCATGTGCCAATTCACAGGGACCACTTCAGGTTCCTAATATTTGCGTTTCTGGACCAGCACTTCCAGTTTGTGGCCCTTCCTTTTGGTCTGGCGACGTCCCTGAGTCTTCACGAAGGTTCTGGGGGCACTGCTTGCAGTGGCCAGATCCAGGGGCATTGCGGTGACGCCTTAGCTGGACGACATCCTAGTTCAGGCTCTGTCGCTCAGCCTCACAGAGGATAATTGGAGGGCTTTCCTCCTTTTGCTCCAATCTCACGGTTGGAAGATTAACTCAGGAAAGAGTTCCCTGGTTCCCCGCAACAGGGTGGAGTTCCTGGGCACGATAATAGACTCTATGTCCATGAAAATATTTCTCACAGATCAACGACACAGGAAGTCTTGCCCTTCAGTCCTCCACAAGCCCCTCGGTGGCTCAATGTATGGAGGTAATAGGTCTCATGGCTTCAAGCATAGATGTCATCTCATTCGCCAGGTTCCATCTCAGACCTCTTCAATTGTGCATGTTGAGACAGTGGAATGGCAATCATTCAGATCTATCACAGCTGATATCCATGGATGCTCATACTCAGAACTCCCTCTCTTGGTGGATCCGTCCGGAGCAACTGTCCATGGGGACATCCTTCTTGAGACCGTCCTGGGAGATTGTGACCACGGACGCCAGTCTGGCAGGATGGGGAGCTGTTTGGGGTGCCAGGATGGCACAAGGAAAATGGTCCCGGGGGGGGGGGTCTCCTTCCGATAAACATCCTGGAGCATGGCCTTCTCTGGGGTCGGTCAGATTCCAGACCGACATCATTACCTTGGTGGCGTACATCAACCATCAGGGGGGTACAAAGAGCTTTCTCGCAATGAGGGAGGTGTCTCGGATCTTGGAGTGGGCGGAGTCCCACAACTGCTCATTCTTGGTGATTCACATTCCAGGTGTGGACAACTGGGAAGCGGACTTTCTCAGCAGGCAATCCTTCCATCCGAGGGAATGGTCTCTTCACCCCGAGGTGTTTGCAGAGATTTGTCACACATGGGGAACGCCGGAGATAGATCTCATGGCGTCCAGACTCAATTGCAAGCTACCACGATACGGGTCGAGGTCCAGGGATCCCCAGGCAGAGCTGATAGATGCCTTAGTGGTTCCTTGGGGATTCAGCCTAGCTTACATTCTTCCACCATTACCACTTCTACCTCGTTTAGTGGCACGCATTAAAACAGGAGCGGGCCTCAACCATTCTGATTGCTCCTTCGTGGCCGGGGAGGACGTGGTTTGTGGATCTGGTGGGAATGTTATGCTCTCTGCCATGGAGGTTACCCTGTCGCAGGGATCTGTTGGAATAGGGCCATTTTCAACATCGAAATCTAGATTCTCTGAGGCTGACTGCGTGGAGATTGAACGCCTAGTCTTGGCCAAGAGAGGCTTTTCTGAAAGTGTGATTGATACTCTAATTCAGGCAAGGAAGCCAGTCACTCTTCGCATCTACCATAATGTGGGGAGGACTTGCTTGTCCTGGTGTGAGAAGCAGGGATATCCTTGACATAAGGTGAAGGTATACAGGATTCTGTCCTTTCTCCAAGATGGTTTGGAGAAGGGTCTTGCCGCTAGTTCCTTAAAGGGACAGATTTCGGCATTATCAGTCTTGTTGCATAGGAGACTCGCTGAGCTCCCTGACATTCAATCTTTTGTTCAGGCTCTGTCTAGAATCAGGCCTGTCTTTAGAAGGTCTGCTCCCCCATGGAGCTTAAACTTGGTCTTTAAGGTTTTGCAGAGGGTTCCGTTTTAACCTATGCATTACATTGACATTAAGATCCTGTCCTGGAAGGTTCTTTTCCTGTTGGCTATTGCATTGGCGTGCAGAGTATCTGAACTGGCTGCCTTGCAAAGGGAGCCTCCTTATCTGGTGTTTCATGCGTATAAGGCTGTGCTTCGCACTGGGTTGGGGTTTCTTCCCAAGGTGGTGTCTAACCGTAACATCAATCAGGAAATTGTTGTTCCTTCTTTGTGTCCTAACCCTTCTAAGGAGCGGTTACTTCACAACCTGGATGTGGTTCGTGCCTTGAAGTTCTATCTTCAGACTACAAAGGATTTCAGGCAGTCTACATCTATTTTTGTGGTGTATTCTGGGAAGCGCAAGGGGCAAAGGCCCTCTGCTACTTCTTTCTCCTTTTGGTTGAGGAGTTTGATTCACTTGGCTTATGAGACAGCGGGACATAAACCTCCTCAGAGGATCACGGCTCATTCAACTAGAGCTGTGGCTTCGTCTTGGGCCTTCAATAATGAGGCCTCTATGGAGCAAATTTGTAAGGTGGCTACTTAGTCGTCCTTACACACTTTTACAAAGTTTTACAAATTCCATGTTTTTGCTTCTGCGGAAGCTGTTTTTGGGAGAGAGGTTTTTGCAGGCTGTGGTGCCCTCTGATTAGGGTCCGCCTTTTTTACTCTCCCAGTTTCAATCAGTGTCTTCTAGAGCATTTGTTCCCAACAGTCATGAATGAAGCCATGGACTCTCCTCCCCTTTAGATGGTAAACAAAAATTAGGCTTACCTGATAATTTCACTTCCGTCGAGGGGAGGAGAGTCCACGGCTCCCGCCAGTATCTCTGATGGGCGGACCTAAATTTTTTCATCTTCTGGCACCATTTATTCCCTGATATTTCTCCTACTGTTCCTTGTTCCCTCGGCAGAATGACTGGGGGATGAGGGAAGTGGGGGAGGTATTTTTGTATATATGTATATGTGTGTGTATGTACTGTATGGGTGTGTGTGTGTATATATATATATATATATATATATATATATATATATATGTATATATCTATATCCTTTATGGCGTCACATAAAGGCCAGAGGGGGAGCAATATGGACAGCTCTTGCTGTGTGCTCTCCTTGCCTTTCCCTGTAGGGGAGGAGAATATTCCCACAAGTAATGGATGACGCCGTGGACCGGACACACCAATGTTGGAGAAATAATTTTTTTTAACCCCTAATCTGCCGACCGAACATCGCCGCCACCTACATTATACCTATGAACCCCTAAGCTGCTGCCCCTAACATCGCCGACACCTACATTATATTTATTAACCCCTAATCTGCCGCCCCCAACGTTGCCGCCACCTACCTACAATTATTAACCCCTAATCTGCCGACAGGACATCGCCGCCACTTTAATAAATGTATTAACCCCTAAACCGTCGCACTCCCGCCTCGCAAACACTAGTTAAATTTTATTAACCCCTAATCTGCCTGCCCTAACATCACCGACAACTACTTACATTTATTGACCCCTAATCTGCCACCCCCAATGTTGCCGCTACTATATTAAAGGTATTAACCCCTAAACCTAAGTCTAAACCTAACCCTAACCCACCCTAACTTAAATATAATTTAAATTAAACGAAATAAATTTAAAATAATTAAATAAATTAATCCTATTTAAAACTAAATACTTACCGATAAAATAAACCCTAAGTTAGCTACAATATAACTAATAGTTACATTGTAGCTAGTTTAGGATTTATATTTATTTCACAGGCAACTTTGTATTTATTTTAACTAGGTACAATAGTTATTAAATAGTTATTAACTATTTAATAACTACCTAGCTAAAATAAGTACAAAATTACCTGTAAAATAAATCCTAACCTAAGTTACAATTACATCTAACACTACACTATCATTAAATAAATTACCTAAACTACCTACAATTAAATACAATTAAATTCAATAAACTAAATTACGAAAAAAATAAACACTAAATTACAGGAAAAAAAAAAAATTACAAGAAGTTTAAACTAATTACACCTAATCTAAGCCCCCTAATAAAATAAAAAAGCCCCCCAAAATAATAAAATGCCCTACCCTATACTAAATTACAAATAGCCCTTAAAATGGCCTTTTGCAGGGCATTGCCCCAAAGTAATCAGCTCTTTTACCGGTAAAAAAAAATACAATACCCCCCCCAACATTACAACCCACCACCCACACACCCCTACCCTAAAACCCACCCAATACCCCCTTAAAAAAACTAACACTACATTGAAGATCACCCTACCTTGAGCCGTCTTCACCCAGCCGGGCACAAGTGGTCATCCGATCCGGCCAGAAGTCTTCATCCGATGGGGCAGAAGAGGACATCCAGACCGGCAGAAGTCTTCATCCTATCCGGGCAGAAGAGGACATCCGGACCCGCAGAAGGCTTTATCCAAGCGGCATTTTCTATCTTCTTCCATCCGACGAGGAGCGACTCCATCTTGAAGACATCCGGTGCGGAGCATCCTTCCAGCACGACGACTACTTGACGAATGACGGTTCCTTTAAATGACGTCATCCAAGATGGCGTCCCTCAAATTCCGATTGGCTGATAGGATTCTATCAGCCAATCGGAATTAAGGTAGGAAAAATCCGATTGGCTGATTGGATCAGCCAATAGAATGCGAGGTCAATTCTATTGACTGATCCAATCAGCCAATCGGATTGAACTTTAATCCGATTGGCTGATTAAATCAACCAATCGGATTTTTCCTACCTTAATTCCGATTGGCTGATAGAATCCTATCAGCCAATCGGAATTCGAGGGACGCCATCTTGGATGACGTCATTTAAAGGAACGTCATTCATCGAGTAGTCGTCGTGCTGGAAGGATGCTCCGTGCCGGATGTCTTCAAGATGGAGTCACTCCTCGTCGGATGGAAGAAGACAGAAGATGCCGCTTGGATGAAGCCTTCTGCCAGTCTGGATGTCCTCTTCTGCCCGGATAGGATGAAGACTTCTGCGGGTCTGGATGTCCTCTTCTGCCCGATCGGATGAAGACTTCTGGCCGGATCGGATGACCACTTGTGCCCGGCTGGGTGAAGGCGGCTCAAGGTAGGGTGATCTTCAATGGGGTAGTGTTAGGTTTTTTAAGGGGGTATTGGGTGGGTTTTAGAGTAGGGGTGTGTGGGTGGTGGGTTGTAATGTTGGGGGGTATTGTATTTTTTTTTTAAAGGTAAAAGAGCTGATTACTTTGGGGCAATGCCCCGCAAAAGGCCCTTTTAAGGGCTATTTGTAATTTAGTATAAGGTAGGGCATTTTATTATTTTGGGGGGCGTATTGAGATCCACGTCCGCTATGTTAGGCGAGCGTATTGACACCCGCAAATGCAATTTAGTTGACACTTTGATAAATATCCCCCTTGGTCTTCTCTACTTACATTTTCCAAATTTTACAAATGTGATACTTTTGCCCCAGCTGAGGCTTCTTTTGGGGGAAAGGTTCTTCAAACGGTGGTGCCTTCTGTTTAGGACTGCCTGTCTTGTCCCTCCCTATTTATCCGTGTCCTCTAGCTTGGGTATTGGTTCCCAACAGTAATTACTCAAGCCGTGGACACACCATATCTTAGGAAAGAAAAACTCAATTTCTGCTTACCTGATAAATGTATTTCCGGATATGGTGAGTCCCCCCCCTTTATTTTAAGACAGTTGCTCTTTTGACTATAGCCTCAGGCACCTCTGCACCTTGTGTTACTCCTTTTTCTCCATTTCCCTTCTATCGAATGATTGGGGGTTGTGGGTAAGGGAGTGATACTTAGCAATTTAACTGTGGTGCTCTTTGCCTCCTCCTGCTGGCCAGGAGTGATATTCCCAACAGTAATTACTCAAGCCGTGGACTCACCATATCCAGAAATAAATTTATTAGGTAAGCATAAATTTAGTTTTTTTCTTATTTTGCATTATCTTTGTAATCTTTTTATTGTTTAAAAATTTTTTTCTCTATAATAAAACTATTGAAATTTGTATTTGTGTTAAATGATTCTATTATTTAAACTATTAATCTGAAGTAATACACCACACAATTGGGCTCTCTTAAATACAGGAGCCTAAAAAAAGCATGCGCACAAAATTGATTACTAAGGGGTGGCGCACACAAAGCTGAAATAATGATGTTCGGACTTGTCCGCAAAACAAAATTCCTTCCTAGCGACAAGCCAGAACATGCCTCTACTGGCTTCGACATGTTCTGACTTGCCCCTAGTACGGAATTCTGTACTGCGGGCAAGTCCGAACAGGTTTATTACAGCTTTGTCTTGCACATAGCCTTAAACATAAATAATTTAAAGGCTATTAAAAATATTCACTACCTACAAATCCTATTGGATATTACATATACCCCAGCAAAATAAAAACATTTTGCTAATTCAAAAAACAATTATTCAATCAATAAAAATACATTTTATATATTCCGCAACTATATCATTACCATATCAAAATCATTATCAATATCAAAAAGGGGTAGATTCTAGGGGCAGGTATATGGGCGGAGACTTTGGCAGAAATGGGCAGGGATTTACATAAAAAGGGGTGTGGTACCTGTCAAATTTAGTTTGACGACATGTGTAGCTTCTTACTACTGTTGTGTTTTCAATAAGCAAAACCACCTATTTATTATAGAAAAAATAAACCTAAATTGGCAATTTCTGATACAGATTATGCTATGCAGCTGGTATAACAAGTCACTTAAAACACTTTGGGCAAGATTACAAGTCGTGCAACAAATCAGTTGTGAAAACACTGCACCAGTTATGTTTATTTCGCATTTGGGGTTGCGTAGCTATTACAGGTTGCAAAATAAGCACGTTAAGCAAACAGTCAAATCACATGCTCGTTCATGTATTCCCCATAGAAGTCAATGGAAAAGACAAATAAAAAAAAAAACCACACAAAAACCCTAATATATAATAATCACACAGTGATAGTACCACCTCAACTGAGAAATAAATATACTTTTACCAACGAGCCCCGGATAGGGTGTAGTCTAACCACTCTCTATAATACAATTAAATAAACTATCCCGGCACTGAAGTATATATCTGTTTAATGTGTCAGTTCAACAACATATGGCATTATAATTATCAGTAAAGGGTAGTAATTTCACTCACTCCTCCTCACACATACCCACATCCACCAAGAAAAAATAACAAAAGAAATAATGATAAAAAAAAAAAATAGAAAATAAAACTACAATCCCCAAGGCGTCCCAATGGGGAAATGACAGCCATCACCTATTGATAGAGTCAGTTTGATGTGTTTGAACCCCAACTGTAATCCGGTATATTTATAGAGTGGTGGTCTGTGTAACCATCTGTCAACACTCCCAAATTGAATATTCCCGGTTAGTTCAGTGAATTCTTGTCACAAAACTTGATTCAATGTTTCATTATTTGTTCAAATACACATTTGTGTCCTGTCGTGCTTATGTTAGTGTCCCACTGTCACCCTGGGATGATAGCGTTGGTGTAGAGCCGTATGTCGTGATCCGGGTATACGCTTATGGACTTTAGTATTATGCTCACACCGGCAACCAATACCCTCACTGAGCCCACAATCTTAAAGGGACAGTCTAGTCCAAAATAAACTTTCATGATTTAGATAGAGAATATAATTTTAAACAATTTTCCAAATTACTTTTATCACTGTTTAGTTTGGTTCTCTTGATATTCTTAGTTGAAAGCTAAACCTAGAAGGTTCATATGCTAATTTCTAAGCCCTTGAAGGCTGCCTCTTCTCTCAGGGCATTTTGAGTTTTTTACCACTACAGGGTGTTAGTTCATGTGTGTCATATAGATAACACTGTGCTCACGCACATGGAGTTCCAGTGAGCCAGCTCTGATTGGCTAAAATGGATGTCTGTCAAAAGAACTGAAATAAGGGGGCAGTTTGCAGAGACTTAGATACAAGGTAATCACAGAGGTAAAAAGTGTATTTATATAACTGTGTTGGTTATGCAAAACTAGGGAATGGGTAATAAGGGGATTATCTATCTTTTTAAACAATAAAAATTCTGCTGTAGACTGTCCCTTTAATGTATGCACAAATCCAGCATGAAAATGTTTTCGCAACGGAATATGTTCTATTTATTTGTAAATAAATATTTCTCAATATTTGTGATATTTGGACTGATATATCTATTTATAGAGAGATATGTATATAAAACAAAAATTAAGCTTACCTGATAAATTTATTTATTTCTTGCCACGGATCTTCAGTAATTACTATTGGGAATATCACTCATGGCTAGCAGGAGGAGGCAAAGAACACCACAGCAGAGCTGTTAAGTATCACTTCCCTTCCCAGCAACCCCAGTCATTCGACCGAAGGAAAAGAAGAGAAAGGAAATAACACAAGGTGCAGAGGTGCCCGAAGTTTATATAAAAAACCTGTCAGGGGGGGCCGTGGACTCACTGTGTCAACAAATAAATACATTTATCAGGTAAGCATAAATTTTGTTTTCTTTCTAATGACACGGTGAGTCCACGGATCATCAGTAATTACTATTGGGAATCAATACCCAAGCTAGAGGACACAGATGATAAGGGAGGGACAAGACAGGGAACCTAAACGGAAGGCACCACTGCTTGAAAAACTTTTCTCCCAAAAGAAGCCTCAGCCGAAGCAAAAGTATCAAATTTATAGAATTTTGAAAAGGTGTGTAGAGAGGACCAAGTTGCAGCCCTGCAAATCTGTTCCACAGAAGCTTATTTTGAAGGCCCAGGAAGAGGAAACAGCCCTCGTTTGAATAACCTGCGATTCTCTCAGGAGGCTGCTGTCCAGCAGTTTTCATAGGCCAAACAAATTATACTCCTCAGCCACAGAGAAAGAGACAAGGCCGTAGCTTTCTGATTCTTGCGTTTCCCAGAGAAAACGACAAATCCTTGGTCGCCTGCAAATAGTATATCAACGCACGTACCACATCTCTGCAACAAGCGCTGCTTATGAAAAGATGGGTTAGGACACAAAGAAGGAACAACGATTTTCTTGGGTAATATTGCTATCCAAAACAACTTTAGGAAGAAAACCTAACTCAATACGCAGAACCAACTTATAGGTATGAAATATAAGGTATGGGGATTCATACTGCAACGCTGAGAGTTCAGAAACTCATTGAGCAGAAGAAATTGCGACCAGAAACAAAACTTTCAAAGATAACATCTTAATATCTAAGGAATGCATAGGCTCAAATGGAGCCTGTTGAAAAAGTCTAAGAACAAGGTTAAGACGCCAAGGAGGAGTAACATGTTTGAACACAGGCCGGATTCTAACCAAGGCCTGACCAAAGAATCGGACATCTGGCACATCCGCCAGACGTTGTGCAACAATATAGATAAGGCAGAAAATTGACCCCTCAATGTACTTGCAGATAACCCCTTCTCCAGACCCTCCTGGAGAAAAGATAAAATCCTAGGAATCCTAACTACTCCAAGAGTAGCCTCTGGATTCAAACCAATAGAAGTATTTACGTCATATCTAATAGAACATCTTTCTTGTCACAGGCTTACGACCAACTCAGAGAACCCACGCTTAAATAAAATTAAGTGTTCAATCTCCAAGCGCTAGCAACAGAGAAAAGAAATTTGGATGAAATTTCCTTGGAGGTAGAGACATCTCTACTAGATCCGCCTACCAGGTCTTGCGAGGCCACACAGGAGCTACTAGCAAAAACCAATGCTCTCTCTTACTTGAACTGACTCATGAAAGGAGAACAAACCAAGAAAAAAGGCAAGTCAACCTGAAGTTCCAAAGAACTGCCTGAGTCTTTATCAAAAAGGCATGAAGATCTTTAGACCTCGACCGAACTAGGAGTTCTGACAAGACGCCATCAGGATCAATTCAGGTAATCCCAATTGATTATTATCCTGAAAAACACTTCCGGATGGAAGTCCAAGAAAAGCGGATGACCGATACACAGAACTGTGAGCATCTGTCCACAGAAAAAGAAAAATCTAAACACTTCCTACATGACTAAGGAATGCAGAAAGAATAGATTAAAGCCACAAAGGCTATATTAGTAGACGAAGACCCGCCAAACTGAGATAACTGAAGTCAAACATCCGAGCACTGGAAATCGCTCTCATTCGAAAAATGAGGAAGAGTAGACTTCTCCCAGGACCAACGTCCCTGCGCCCTCAACGAGTCCCAGACTCTCTGAGACAATACGAATAATCCCCATTCCACTGACTGAGCATGCACAACTGCAGGAACTCTCTAACGAAATTGAACAAAGGATGATTCCCATAGAAGCCCATCAGACCAATTGCCTCCAGAAACTGAACCGCGGATGCTGAACAGTAGACTGAAGAGAGGGGCAGGAGGAAGGATTTTGGCCCTTCTGTTTTCATCAATAGGGAAACCATTATAGTCCCTACGCGGACTACCCTGTAGCTGAGATAAAGGACTTCTTTTCCAGCTCCACTTCCAGTCGTGGAAAGAGGAAAGGCAACAAAAACCTCCAAAAAATATTATGCTTGAAGGAGGATGGCGCCTAAGCCAATAGGTCATCCAAGCCGGCCGCCACTGCAAATCCCAGACTTAAATGCCAGGTAAAGTCATACCAGAAAGAACTCGCCCACAGAGAGAGTCAAACTCTCAACCTCCTGGTAGAGAAGCTGCTGAGCTAACCACTAAACCAAAACAGCTGGCTTGCCAGTGAGACAACTCTGAAGCTTTGGCAAAGTCATAGTTGAACCACCAACTGAAAAAGTGTGGCCAGAAGTAAAACTCAGGAAATTCAGAAGAACTTCTTGAAGGGAACCTGAAAGTATGCATCCCCTAGGTCTAGGGTCCTTAGAAACGACCCCTTGCAACAAGGAAGAAAGGAGCGAATAGTCTCCATCTTGAAGGACAGTACTCTGTTAAGACATATCAGGTCTAAATTACAACGAAAAGTTCCCTGTATTATGGAAATAAACTAACCATTGTTCCAAAACTCGAACTGAACAATCACTCCCAGGGAGGAAGATTCTGAACACATTCCAAGAACGCATCTCTTCTTATCTAACAACAGATAATCCTGAGAGGAAAAACCAGCTCCTGGGAGGAAGGAGATCATTCCAATTCGTAACCCTGGAATACTATAACAACAGCCCTTTAGGGATCTAGTACCTTTCGTTAAAGCAGAATGTGTAGGTCCTACTGAGATCTGAACTTGGATCGCTGGATTCAGAGTCCATAGTGCTAACCATTACACCATGGAACCTCCCCAACTTCCAATCGTGTTCTATAGGGTCCGATCCTGGCTCGGGGATAAACCCTACATGCTGAATGAGAAATAGCAGTGGGTTTCTCTAATTGCTTCCCCCTGATCCAAGACTGACGGGGTATCCAAGAGGACTTTAACTACACTTGCTTGGAAGACAAAGGGAAAGAATTTGAGGTTACGAAGGAACAAAAATTAGCAACAGAAATTAAAAATTGGTCAAACAGCCTTTCTGTGGAATCAGAACCAGGCGTCACACCAGAAGACACCTCACTTGTCCATAAAGGTCTCCATCCTTAAAGGAGCATCAATTCTAATCTTGGGGTAATAGAGGCCCCTACTACTTTAAGTACCATGTGGCATGATAATAAAAGGAGACAGTTTATCACAGACAGGATATGGGGAAAAAGGCATTGACTTCTCCCATACCTGAAAAACTTCTCCTAGCATTTAAAAAGAGAAATTTAATGAATAAATCCTAGTATATAACAAAATTACTAGATTCTAGAGTGTTGACAACGCCAGCAGAGACAAAGTCTAACAAGCAGCCCACCACTGCTAAACCCAAAAGGTGCACAGGCTTGAATCTGAAGAAAACTACTTCAGCACTAGATGAAGGAATTATACTGTCCGAATCGAAGATTTAATCCTCAGATGCCATCGACTGTCCTCCTCATCAAACTATAAGGAAGGCAATATGCCTAGTAGCGAGTGGAGCAGAAACCTTACTATCTGAATAATTAATTTTCCTCTAGAGATTTTCCTATAAGATAGGAAAGCCAGCCAATGCCACGGATACCAAAAGACACCTGGGCAGAAATTCTGCAACAAGTAACTCCTCCAGGAGACAGAGAGAAACTGCAGGGCACTGCATGTGACGCCATAAAGGATAACAAGAGAAGGAAGCAAATTAAATAATAGAAGTAAATTGGAAAGTTGTTTAAAATTATATGTTGTACCTAAATCAGGAAAGATTTTTTTGGTTAAGGTCCCTTTAACTAATTGCTCAAATTATTCCCCTTGCAAGGATTCAAGAATATACATGCTTCTAGCTGATCTAGCAGAGGAAATCTTCCAGTCTATATCTGGCAAATTAAAGTTCCCATTACTATAACCTTACCCTTCATGGTCATTTTGGTTATTTCTTCAAATAACAGATTGTCCAGTTTTTCATCCTTTTTTTTTTCCCCATTTTCCAAAGTCACCCAAATACTTTCCACCTCATCATTAGTTCCTACAATTTTAGCAACCTTTATACTGTATTTTCTTTTGCATAGACTTGTTATATTTTGAAGACCAGTAGGTGGCAGCAGAGTGTTTTATAATACAGTATAGTATTCATGTAAAGCAACATAATAATAATATAAACTCATGTAAGAAAAATCCGCAGTTTTAAAATCTTTCAATTCTTATTTTAGTCTTCTTAGCTAAACAGTACCTGTGCCTGAATAATAATAAACCATAGAGTTTGATTATCATAGATGCCTTATACTATATCACTGTTTGTGAATGGTTATTCTAACACAGTCTGCTTATAAGTTTGTTCCTTAAAACAGTGATTTGCAACCTTTTTTTTGCCGTGGCACACCACTTTTTTACATAAAAAAATCCTGCGGCACACCACCATCCCAAAATTTTACAAAATCACACATTGTAGCCTAATACAGGATATATATATATATATATATATATATATATACATACATACATACACACACACTGTACTGTGCTGTCCTACAAACTATTCATGACATATTGACATTCATTCACAAACAATCATAATGATTGTCTGTGAATGAATGTCAATGTCATGGTTGTAAATGATGCCTGATGAGCCTGTCACATACCTCCCAATATTTCAAAATTTGAAAGAGGGACACCCCCGCACTGTTGTCAGTCTGCCGTGGCACACTGGTTGAAAAACACTGCCTTAAAAAAACAGTTAACACCTTATAATTACAAGATTGTTGTGCAATAGATTAACATATAGGGGCCTATTTATTATGGTGCGAGTGGACATGATCCGATATTACAGATCATGTCCTCTGCACATTGATAAATGCCGACAGCATACGCTGTTGGCATTTATCATTGCACCAGCAGTTTTTGTGAACTGCTTGTGCAATGCCGCCCCTGCAGATTTGTGGCCAATCGTCAATCAACCCAATCGCATTCGATCGGGTTGATTTCTGTCCGCCGCCTCAGAGCAGGCGGACAGGTTATGGAGCAGCGGTCTTCATAACTTCTGTTTCCGGCGAGCCTGAAGGCTCGCACGGAAACAGGGGTATCATGCTCTATACGGAGCTTGATAAATATTCCCCATAAGATAAATGTGATTTATTTTTAATGGGTTAATTGGGAAAGACCTTTTTTGCTGCAACTGTTTCCCTATAGCCAAACCTAACCCACCACTTATTTGGAGGATCCAATACAATCCAGACTTGTTTCTGGAATAGACACATATTGCCACTGTCATTTTGTTAGCAAAACATGCCTTGTTTTGCAGTTCTTATTATCCATACTGAAGCCAATTAGGGACAGATATATGGTTACGCTTGTGAAGCCAGCCATGTGTACTCTAAATGATAAATGTAGCCACCAATCAGCAAGTGCTACGCAGGTGCTGAACCAAAAATTGTCCGGGTCCTAAGCTTACATTTCTGCTTTTTCAAATAAAGATACCAAGAGCATGAAAAACAAATGATAATGGGAGTAAATTAGAAAGTTGCTTAAAATTGCATGCTCTATCTGAATCATGAAGAAAAAAAAATGGGTTGCATATCCCTTTAAATTGCAGACAAAACATAGAATGAAAGTACATTGCTGCACTATACAGAATTACATAATTAAACATTTTATTTACAATCTCAAGGTGTTTTCTGTCCCTTTAACCATTTGTTGAAATTATTTCCTTTGCAAAGATTCAAGAATATACCTACTTCTAGCTGGTGTAGTAACAAGTTCCTTCCATTCTATATCTGATACCACTACAGCAATGTTTTCTTCATTTTTATTTTCATCTAATAATATTCAGTCTAATCATTTTTTCCTGTAATGCAGGTTAGGATGGAACTACCATTGGTGCCACAGGTGCAGTGGCACCAGAGCCCAAGTGCCTGGGGGCCTATAGCAGATATGTGCCTATGTGGTCATTACCTGTGTATAAATACATCATTATACAGTGCAGCATGTCAATTTACCAAATGTTGGGCAGCATACGCTGTCAGCATTTAACATTGCTCAAGCATTTCTTGTGAAATGCTTGTGCAATGCCTCTGCCTGCACATTCGCGGACAATCGGCCGCTAGCAGGGGGTGTCAATCATCCCGATCGTATATCATCGGGATGATTGCAGTCCGCCACCTCAGAGGTGGCGGACGAGTTAAAGGGCCATTAAACCCAAAAAATTTCTTTCATGATTCAGACAGAGAACACAATTTTAAACAACATTCCAATTTACTTCTATTATCTAATTTGCTTCTTTCTATAGATAGCCTTTGTTGAAGAAATAGCAATGCACATTGGTCAGCCAATCACACGAGGCATCTATGTGGAGCCACCAATCAGCAGCTACTAAGCCTATCTAGATATGCTTTTCAGGAAAAAATATCAAGAGAATTAAGCAAATTAGATAATAGAAGTAAATTAGAAAGTTGTTTAAAATTGAATTCTCTTTCTAAACCATGAAAGACAATTTTTTTGGGTTTAATGTCCCTTTAAGGAGACGCTTCTACGACCGCTACTTCTTCACTTCTGTTTCCGGCGAGCCAGAAAATACGGGGGTAGATAGCAGCATCCGCTGTTTATTAAATCTACCCCATAGTATATAGATATTCTGTCAATATACAGGGAGTGCAGAATTATTAGGCAAATGAGTATTTTGACCACATCATCCTCTTTATGCATGTTGTCTTACTCCAAGCTGTATAGGCTCGAAAGCCTACTACCAATTAAGCATATTAGGTGATGTGCATCTCTGTAATGAGAAGGGGTGTGGTCTAATGACATCAACACCCTATATCAGGTGTGCATAATTATTAGGCAACTTCCTTTCCTTTGGCAAAATGGGTCAAAAGAAGGACTTCACAGGCTCAGAAAAGTCAAAAATAGTGAGATATCTTGCAGAGGGATGCAGCACTCTTAAAATTGCAAAGCTTCTGAAGCGTGATCATCGAACAATCAAGCGTTTCATTCAAAATAGTCAACAGGGTCGCAAGAAGCGTGTGGAAAAACAAAGGCGCAAAATAACTGCCCATGAACTGAGAAAAGTCAAGCGTGCAGCTGCCAAGATGCCACTTGCCACCAGTTTGGCCATATTTCAGAGCTGCAACATCACTGGAGTGCCCAAAAGCACAAGGTGTGCAATACTCAGAGACATGGCCAAGGTAAGAAAGGCTGAAAGATGACCACCACTGAACAAGACACACAAGCTGAAACGTCAAGACTGGGCCAAGAAATATCTCAAGACTGATTTTTCTAAGGTTTTATGGACTGATGAAATGAGAGTGAGTCTTGATGGGCCAGATGGATGGGCCCGTGGCTGGATTGGTAAAGGGCAGAGAGCTCCAGTCCTACTCAGACGCCAGCGAGGTGGAGTACTGGTTTGGGCTGGTATCATCAAAGATGAGCTTGTGGGGCCTTTTCGGGTTGAGGATGGAGTCAAGCTCAACTCCCAGTCCTACTGCCAGTTTCTGGAAGACACCTTCTTCAAGCAGTGGTACAGGAAGAAGTCTGCATCCTTCAAGAAAAACATGATTTTCATGCAGGACAATGCTCCATCACACGCGTCCAAGTACTCCACAGCGTGGCTGGCAAGAAAGGGTATAAAAGAAGAAAATCTAATGACATGGCCTCCTTGTTCACCTGATCTGAACCCCATTGAGAACCTGTGGTCCATCATCAAATGTGAGATTTACAAGGAGGGAAAACAGTACACCTCTCTGAACAGTGTCTGGGAGGCTGTGGTTGCTGCTGCACGCAATGTTGATGGTGAACAGATCAAAACACTGACAGAATCCATGGATGGCAGGCTTTTGAGTGTCCTTGCAAAGATAGGTGGCTATATTGGTCACTGATTTGTTTTTGTTTTTGAATGTCAGAAATGTATATTTGTGAATGTTGAGATGTTATATTGTTTTCAATTGTAAAAATAAATAATTGAAATGGGTATATATTTGTTTTTTGTTAAGTTGCCTAATAATTATGCACAGTAATAGTCACCTGCACACACAGATATCCCCCTAAAATAGCTATAACTAAAAACAAACTAAAAACTACTTCCAAAACTATTCAGCTTTGATATTAATGAGTTTTTTGGGATCATTGAGAACATGGTTGTTGTTCAATAATAAAATTAATCCTCAAAAATACAACTTGCCTAATAATTCTGCACTCCCTGTATAGCACTGCATATTCATTAAAATATACATACTCATCATATTTATACAGAAAAGTTTACTCATCAGGGTATAGAGATGTGCATTTGTCCGAAAATCTGATTTTCATTTAGTTTTAACAAAATAAATATCAGAATGAATACACAAATGAAAATAAAGAAAATGAAAAAATACTGCCAAAAATAATCATTATTTATTTGTTTACTTTATTTTGTTTTAAGGGGGTAATACTTACCTTAGTGCGCTCTCCATGCTCTCTAGAGCACATTAAGGTACGCTTTGAAACATTCTCTTTAATGAAAACAAATGTAAATGTTTAACTAAAATTCAGTATTAATTTTTAAACAAAACAAATATTTTCTTAGCTATATATCTCTAATAGTGTATAGAAAATCACATTATATAGGACATTGTGCCAGTGTATAAATACTCATTAGCAAAACTTTGCTGGTTAGACAGGAAAAAAACACAATGGTACTCGCAGGGACTGCCCTCAGGGAAATCTAAATGGCAAGATATAGCAAGTAATGGAGCTCACTTTAAAATGAAACTTTGCAGGGGAGAGTGAAGTTTGCAGGGAGTAAAGGTATAAAATGTAAAAATTAAGCAAAATTTTGTAAATGCAGTTGATAGAGTACGTTTGACAGATAGGAACACTATTACAGTATAAAGAGAAGAAAACAAATGTATTTGATGAATTTGATGTTCCACTTATAACAAATTATTGTGAAGATCAAGGACACATACGGAGATTAATAAAAAAAACATTGGCACTTAAAGAGATACTAAACCCAATTTTGTTTTTCATGATTCACCTGAACCTGGGTTACGCTTGCTTATTAGTTGGCTAAATGTAGCCACCAATAAGCAAGTGCTATCGAGGGTGCTGAACCTAAAATGGGTCGGCTCCTAAGCTTTATATTCCTGCTTTTTAAATAAAGATAGCAAGAGAAGGAAGAAACATTGATAATAGGTAAAGCCCATCATTCTACTGTTTTCAGAAAAAGAAATGAGGCTTTTAAAGTAAAGAATTACAGTCCCTACAGTCAAACATGGTGGAGGCTCACTGATGTTTTGGGGTTGCTTTCAGGAAATGGATGTAACATAGTAACATAGTAGATGAGGTTGAAAAAAGACCGAAGTCCATCGAGTTTAACATATACAAATCTAAAATACTTACTAAAAGCTCCAGTTAAGCTTAAATAATCCCACTAAAACGTGACCCATTTAATACTAGCAATCATATCCATGAATTTTGTTTTTAGACAGAAATGTATCCAATTTTTAAGTGTATCTAGGGTATTGGCATTCACTACCTCCTTTGGTAATGAGTTCCACAATTTTATTGCTCTTACAGTGAAAAAACTTTTCCATTGCAGGAGATTAAATCTCCTTTCCTCCAACCTTAAATTGTGACCTCTTGTCACAAACAATTTTCTTGGAATAAACAGAGCTTCTGCCATCTCTGTATATGGTCCTTAAATATATTTTTTATAAAGTAATCATGTCACTTCTCAAGCGCCTTTTTTCTAAAGAAAACAGACCCAGTTTTGCTAGCCTCTCCTCATAGCTTAAATTCTCCATTCCCCTTATTAGCTTTGTGGCTCTTCTCTGAACTTTTTCTAGTCCTGCAATATCTTTTTTGCGATCGGTCCCCAGAACTGCACTCCATACTCAAGGTGAGGTCTTACCAGGGATTTATATAGTGACGGAATTATGCTTTCCTCCCTTGAATCAATGCCTCTTTTAATACTTGCTAGTATCTTATTAGCCTTTGTAGCCGCTGCCCTGAATTGTGCACCCATCTTTAGCTTGTTATCTATTACTACTCCCAAATCCATTTCCTCCTCTGTTTGGCTAAGTCTTGTCCCATTTAAATAATATGTTGCCTGCTTATTTTGTATGTAGAACCTTGCATTTTCCTGTATTAAATATCATTTTCCATTTACCTGCCCATACTTCTAATTTTTGCAGATCCCTTTGTAATGAAAGTTCCTCCTGCTCTGACCTAATGACCTTACTTAACTTAGTATCATCTGCAAAAATAGAGATGTCACTATTTAATCCTTGCTCCAAGTCATTTATACAAATATTAAAAAGAACAGGGCCCAGTACTGATCCCTGGGGGACTCCACTGATTGCCTTTGTCCAATCTGAGTATGATCCATTCATTACTACTCATTGCTCCCTATCTTTTATCCAGTTATTTATCCATGAGCTAACATTTTCAGCTATTCCCAGTCCCATAATGTTGTGCATTAATCTCTCATGTTGCACTGTATCAAATGCCTTTGCAAAATCTAAATATATCACATCAACTGATTCCCCTTTATCTATATTTTACTTACTTCCTCATAGAATCTAATTAGATTAGTTTGACATGATCTATTTCTCATAAAACCATGCTGATTTGAACTCATAATCTTGTTTACACGAATGTCCTCATCAATATAATCCCTTATAATCCCTTCACATCAGCTTTATCCCAATCCAGGGGTACCATGCCTGAGGATAATGAGTCTTGAAAAATTAAGAGTAGAGGTTTGTCTATAACAGTGTTCCCTTAACACCCTTGGGTGTATTCCATCTGGGCCTGGAGTTTTATTTACTGTGTGCATGGCATTATGAAATCTGAAGACTACCAAAGATTTTTGTGGTACAATGTAGGGCTCAGTGTCAGAAAGGTTGGGTCTCTGTCAGAGGTCATGGGTCTTACAGCAGGACAATGAATCAAAGCACATGTCAAAAAGCACCCAAAAATGGTTTAAGACAAAGTGCTGGAGAGTACTGAACTGGCCAGCAATGAGTCCAGATCTCAATCCCATAGAGCCTGGTTTCTCAACAGCTGGGCCACGGCCCAATACCGGACATTGACAGCCCTTCTGGTTGACTGCATGTCTGTCAAAAGAACAGAAATAATGGGGCTGTCAGCAGAAGCTTAGATACAAGATAATAACAGAAGTAAAAAGTATATTAATATATAACTGTGTTTGTTGTTCAAAAATGAGTAATGTGTAATAAAGGGATTAGCTATATTTTAAAAAATAAATTTGCTGGGGTTGACTGTCCCTTTAACATATAATATCTAACACATCCCTATTTTCCTAATGCATCTCCTAGCATTAATTCTCAGTTGAAGGGACATGAAACACAATAATCCAAAGATTTTCATTTATTGTTACAATGTATTTTAAATTGCAATGTCGTACATAATCGTGTAAACTTAAAATATTGTTTTCATGTCTATTTAAAACATGCTACTTGCTAAATAGTTTAGTTAAAAATCCTCTGCTTCTAATGAAATATCTCCTTATTTTCTATAATGTATTCTATTTCATATATCACAGTATTTCGTTATCTAGCGTGACATTTGACATTCCTAGATAGCAATATAGACACATACTAGTTTCTAAAATATAAATACGTTTCTTATTGATATGCCAAGCTATCAACTGAGTCCTTGTATTGGTTGAGGTTTTTCATCGATCTCGGATGCGCCATGTTGCTTAAGATGTCACCTGCCAGGCTGTCCAATGATTCCTTGTATTGGCTGACGTTTTTACGTGATCAAGGATGCGCCTTTTATTGGATGGCGTATTTACGCGATCAAGGATGCGCCTTTTATTGGATGGCGTTTTTACGCAATCAAGGATGCGCCTTTTATTGGATGGCGTTTTTACGCGATCAAGGATGCGCCTTTTATTGGATGGCGTTTTTACACGATCAAGGATGCGCCATGTTAATTAAGACGTCACATGCAAAGGTGTAAAAACCGTCTGATTGTATTACGTAGTCCCGCAAAATTTGATTTTGCACGTAACCCACGTTTGTGAATGAGAAGACAAGTTTAAAACCATGGCGAGTATGGATTGTGTGCATCATGTAACATTGTTGACCCATAGCTGATAAAGAACACAACATTCTCTTTTGATGGATGTCTGGTTGAATAAAGGAATGAAAGCAAAAGGTTTTCATGCATAAGATATTTCGAGGCAAGTGCAAATCCCTAAATATAGTCCATCTTGTTTAATATGTTTGTCAACAATATGTTCCTTTTTATGAAAAATGACTGTGTTGTGTTTAATTTTCAATATATCGAATTCATAAATATGCGCTATTGTATTAGAATCAAGTAATCAATATGCATTTATCTTTATCATATGCTAAATATATGAGATGCCGACTTCTTCTAGATGTTATTTCGTCGTATATTTTATTAAAGGGTCATTATACACTCACATTAAAAACCAAATATGTTTTTTTTTTCTCTAGTTATATAGTAAATTTTTTACCAAATACATGTCTACTTTTGCTTATGTTCAAATAACATTTAAGTAATTTTCGGACTCCTCGCCAAGCCTCAAAGTTTGATGTGAGTACCATCAGCTACCTTCTCCAGCTTGCTCCTATTTGTGTAAAGGGTCTTTTCAT
Organism: Bombina bombina; assembly: GCF_027579735.1. NCBI lineage: Eukaryota > Metazoa > Chordata > Amphibia > Anura > Bombinatoridae > Bombina > Bombina bombina. The sequence goes on along the minus strand of NC_069501.1, from coordinate 517,323,242 downwards.
ATGCTAATGAAGGGGTATTGTCTTGTTTTACACTTGGAATGGGCTTTACAGCTATCTTTTCAATATAGATAAACCGATTTTCTTTGAAAGTGTTTAAAGCTTTTTCATATTGATTTTGATATCAGTATATGGTAATCTTGTGGTTTCTAGTAGTGTCTATTACATGCAGTTCTCTTAAAAAGATTGTATACTGTCCCTTTAATGCAAATGTTGATTGTTGTATCATGTATGAGTTCCACATTGGTTAATCTCCAAATATATTATTGCAAGCATATATTTGTTTATTCACTCATAAAAGGACTTTAAACCATATTCCTTGTTAAAACAAATGTCTTTCTAAAATAATTCAAACACAATAATGTCTCTTTAAGAAAATAGACTTTATTTAACACGTCAATAGAAATCTGATTCCAATATTTATTGTTTGAACAAGTACATGTAGATATACCAACAATCACCAAATATTAGTATATGTTTGCATATGTAATTTTTTAAAGGGACAGTCTAGAAAACAAATAATGATTTGCATTATTAAAAAAGCAATTTTTAAAATAAAAATTATATCAAACGTTTCTCACCAATTAATCATTTTTCTCTGGTTATTCTTATTTGCTAGCTAAACCTATGAGGTTCGTGTGCTCATTTCTTAGAGCTTGAAGAGTGCATGTAATCAGAATGCATTTTGACCACTAGAGGGCATTTTGATAGCATTTGGATATTGAAAACCTTGAGCTCATACAGCATATTTACCCTGGATTGATCATTGATTGTCTAAAATGTTGTTATGTCAAAACAACAAATAAGTGGTCAGTTTTCATAGGCATAGATACAAGGGTAAGCACATAAGTCACACGTATTTCGTTTTTGTTTCAAACTTGATAATGCGTAATACAGTGTTTTCTTTGTAAACAATAATGTTCTGACTGTCCCTTTAAGCTGTGTTATTGTCATTCAAACAGTAATATGCCATCATGGATAATTGTAATGGTCATTTTGTTTGAGATTAGGGAAACAGTTTGGACATCACATCACAGAAACCAATCAATATCATGAACAAGGATAGGTATGTGATGATGTGGTGTCCACACACTTATAACCCACACTCTGCAAACAATCTGCCTCCATGGACCCGGTCCCATAGAAGCAGATTATATACAGAGTGTGGTCCACAAGTGTATGAAAACCACATCATCACATACCTGTCCATTACACATTAAATAAATACGAAATAAACATCTCAAAAAATACTTACTCCCTCTTCCTTCCCCTCTTCCCACGAGGCTGAGGCTGAGGCTCTGGGGGGGCAATTGAGTTCTCATCGGAGACGTTGTGGGAAGAGTGGAAAGAGGAGTACTGGGATGACCAAGGTGAGGAGATGGAGGAGATGGCCCAGGAGGAGATGGCCCAGCAGCAGATGGCCCAGCATGCGCCTCCCTGAAGAAATTGAACATAGCTTCTTGTAGCTGGAAACTCCGGTTTTGTCCTTGTTTGATTCTTGTAAGGATCTCTATAATTTGTGTTTGTCCTTCTGTAATGCCACAAAGTTTGTCGATAATCCGAGTTCTCCCTTGGATATTTTCCATCCAGGAGGTACGCATCTGTTCAATGTAGTCAACTAACACACGCACCTCAGCTATCTCTTCCTGTTGTACACGGCGGCCTGCTGGTGCACGGCGGCCTGCTGGTGCTTGAGGGGCCTCTTCCTCTGCTTCAGGGGCCTCTTCCTCTGCTTCAGTGGGGGCCTCTTCCTCTGCTTCAGTGTGGGCCTCTGCTTCAGGGGGGGCCTCTGCTTCTTGTGCAGGGGGGGCCTCTTCTCTCCGAGGTGGCGATTCATCCCCACCACTCTCATACCGGGGAAAAGTAGGAGCCTGTAGTTGGTGTTCTGCCTCCTCCCCAGACTCTGTATATTGCAAAAATAAAGAAATGTATATATTAGCATATTTCAAAATAAAGATGTAAATGCTTTTGCTTACAATAGAATTACAAATGCAGCCTCATTAATCCACTTTGAAATCTAACAATCAATACGATTTCCGCATTTTCCAAACCGTGTTTGGGATATCTCTCTGGTCAATCTGAATGTTTTTGCGTTTGTTTTCAGTCTGTTTAAATGCACACCTAACCTGTAGCCTAGATACTAATGTAATAGATTCTTAAATGAGCTTACCGTCAGATGAGAGTGGCAGGTTCCCGGTATCGATTCCTCCGATCCCGACTATGGGCACCTCGGAGGTGCTGGGACGTAACATTTCTTCCCATCGGGAGTACTCAACAATCAGTGCAGGCCCGCCACTGGTCCCTGTGGCATGTTGGTGCTCCCTGGTTATTTTCTTTTTAAGCTCTATCTTGCAGTCCCGGTAACGATATTTAATAGAGTCCATATCTCTGTTACGGCCCCCCACTGCATTAACTGCATCCCTTATCTCCCGCCAGAGCTTCCTCTTGTCACTCGGGGTGGTCTTCTGAGCCTGCAGCCTCCTATACCTGCGCATATAGGCTTCTATGAGGACCTCCTTCTCCTCCATAGTAAACCTCGCCTCCCTAGTCGCCTTGGCCTTCCCCTGTGATGGTGCCCTCTGTTTCCCGGACTGTGAAGCCCTACTCTGTCCGCCACTGGGCCCAGCCACTTGTTCATCTTGAACGAAGTGGCTGTGTCCACCCACCGCTTCCACCCCCGCTTCCTGACCCCCTTCCAGTCCTGTTCCTCTCCCCCCCCTCTCCCTCTCCTCCCCCTCTACCTCTCCCCTGACTAATCTCCTGCCTTCCCTCCTCTTCCATCTCTTCCCTAAACTAAGCCCTAACTACTCCAACAAAAAGTGACTATGCTCAAATGAAAGGGGGTCAAAATAAATAAATAAAAAGACCAAAAAAGTGCTGAAAGTGTGAAAGGGATATAAATAAAAGAGGGTAATGAGTATTTAACCAACCAAAATGTATAAGAAGACTAAAAGGAGGATATGTAAACTAAATGTAACTAGGGGATGGGGATGGGATTAGAGGGAATGGGGTATGGGAATAGAGGAAATGGGATGAAAGGGAATGGGACTACAGGGAATGGGGTATGGAGTGTAGTATGAGAGGGTATGGGGTATGGAGTGTTATTGATAACTGTATGTATGTATTGAATGTGTTTGCGTGTAAATGTGTTAAGTATACAGAAAAAGCACTCGCACACTCACCCACTGTCAATCACTAACGCTCTCTTACTAACTCACGCTCCCACTAACTCACAATACCACTAACTCACGCTCCCACTAACTCACACTCCCACTAACTCACAATACCACTAACTCACGCTCCCACTAACTCAAGCTACCACTAACTCACACTACCACTAACTCACGCTCCCACTAACTCACGCTCCCACTAACTCCCACTACCACTAACTCATGCTCCCACTAACTCACGCTCCCACTAACTCACGCTCCCACTAACTCACGCTCCCACTAACTCACGATAACAATAACTGACTCTCTCACACTAACACTAACTCGCACTAACTCTCACAATAACTCACTAAATCTCCAATCTCCAAAAACCCACCAGCAACACAGTCAAAGAAGCCATGCTTGTGGCGTGCTTATATACCCTGTGTAAATGTTTAATGATGTACCGGTTTGCGTTGTAAATTGTGTTCAGGTGTGCTTTGTTAGTAATTAGTATGCGTGCAATATGTATTAGTTGTGTGAATTTGCGCATGCTCATTTAGAGTTAGTATTTGTGGAATGTGTAGAATGTGATGATGTCATAGTGCTCGTTTTCTATAACATTGTCCCATAGTATTATGTGTTAATGTTAATTTGCGATGGTGTCGTATTTGTGAAGATTTGTATATGCATGTTTGTCCTAATATTTCGTAATGTTGAATGCGAGTATTTTGTTACTTTCCGTATTTCCGTATCGTAAAATATATGCGTATTCCCTTTATTTTTTTTATTTTTTTCCCCGCTTGTGAATGTGTAATGCATGTGTGCTTTGTTTTGTGATTGTTGTTCTGACATTTGCAGTGTGTTATTGTTGTGAATATGTGGTATACGTCATATGACAGAGCAGTGCGTATTTCTCACGAGATCGAGTGTTAGGTGAAAAAAGCGTGTTTGTTTGATTTGCCATTGATCTCTATGGGAGACTGTCTAACGTGGGCGTGATTCCGCGTATGAAATATACGCGTTAGGAGTAGCGTTAGAAGGTTGTTTATAAACTCTAAATACCAGCGTAAAAAACTCAGTGCGTTAGAAATAAACCATGCGTAGCTAACGCACCCCTTCTAACGCAAAAACACTAAATCTAGGCGTTAATTAATTATAGTGTAGTGTTAGGTGTTATTGTAACTTAGGTTAGGTTTTATTTTACAGGTACTTTTGTATTTATTTTAGCTAGGTAGTTATTAAATAGTTAATAACTATTTAGTAACTATTCTACCTAGTTAAAATAAATACAAACTTGCCTGTAAAATAAAAATAAACCCTAAGCTAGCTACAATATAACTATTAGTTATATTGTAGCTAGCTTAGGGTTTATTTTATAGGTAAGTATTTCTTTTTAAATAGGAATTATTTAGGTAATAATATTATTTTTTATTTAGATTTATTTAAATTATATTTAAGTTAGGGGGTGTTAGGGTTAGACTTAGGTTTAGGGGTTAATACATTTAGTATAGTGGCGGCGACGTTGGGGGCGGCAGATTAGGGGTTAATAAATGTAGGTAGGTGGCGGCGATGTTAGGGACGGCATAGGGGTTAATAATATTTAACTAGTGTTTGCGAGGCGGGAGTGCAGCGGTTTAGGGGTTAATATGTTTATTATAGTTGCGGCAATGTCCGGAGCAGCAGATTAGGGGTTAAAAAATTTATTTTAGTGTTTGTGATGCAGGAGGGCCTCGGTTTAGGGGATAATAGGTAGTTTATGGGTGTTAGTGTACTTTTTATCACTTTAGTTATGAGTTTTATGTTACAGCGTTGTACCATTAAACTCTTAACTACTAACTTTTAAATGCGTTAGGACTCTTGATGGGGTAGGGTGTACCGCTAACTTTTTGGCCTCCCAGGACAGACTCGTAATACCGGCGCTATGGAAGTCCCATAGAAAAAAGACTTTACGAAGTTTACGTATGTCGTTTTGCGGTAAGGCCAAAAAAGTGTGCGGTGACCCTAAACCTTCAAGACTCGTAATACCAGCGGGCGTCAAAAAGCAGCGTTAGGACCTGTTAACACTGCTTTTTTACCCTAACGCACAACTCGTACTCTAGCCGTATGTTTTTAGTGAATAAGTATATAACAAATTGTGCTTATTTAATTGTCACCCATATTTACATGTTTTATTTTGTAGGAGACAGCCCATTTTGTGAGGTTCTTATTTGATCTGTATAAATTGACCTAGCTTTTATCGCCCTCATTTTGCATCTGTTTTATTTCTATTTTAGTGACTGTTTGTGGGGAATAGTCAGCTTGAAGTGGTTGGCCTTAAGCCTATGCGCATTTATAGATCTACTTTCAGGAGCATCAAATCACTACTGGGAGCTAGCTGCTGATTGGTGGATACACATATATGCCTCTTGTCATTGGCTTACCTGATGTGTTCAATTAGTTAGTAGTGCAACCAGTAGTGCATTACTGCTCTTTCAACAAAGGATATCAAGAAAACAAGCAAATTCGACTAGAAGTAAATTGGAAAGTTGTTTAGAGTAGTATTCTCTATGTGAATCATGAAAGAAATGGGTTTCATGTCCCTTTAAATCTTGTAGTTAATATTTTCATATGCATGTGTTATTTTTTATGAGGGTAATAAATGTTTTACATATTGTAACATAATCTCGCCACCTTTTATTTTGCTAGAAAAAAACAGCGATATCTGTAGTTGGAAATGTTTAAAGAATACACCTGACCTGACCAGAGAAATTTTAACTGCTCCCATAGAATGCCCCTGTTCAACCCAGTAGCAGAGATGGGAAAACTCACTTTTCAAATAAGGAAAATAATACACTTTAAATTTCCTATTATAAATACAAATTTCACAGCTTTTTCTAACAGCTCTATTTTGAACAAGCTTTTTATTAGCTCTGAAATCACAGAGAATCCTACACTTACACACTGCAGATCATCAGGAAGGGAGTGAGCAGTGAAGCAGGGTATCTCTGTAGATAAATGCATACATTGACTATAGAGCTTGGTAAGTAACCGATTCATAATTTTAATGCATGCCAACTTTTTACCTTTGAGATAAATGGGTAATTATTTAAAAACATTCTAAAATAAATAATAAGCTAAAAAAAAATCAGTGCATAATGTCCCTTTAAATGCTAGTAATACCCATTTGAGAGACACACTGTTCTCAAGGTAGAAGCTGCCTTTAGAGAATTACAACAAGGGCTTTATAGTACTGGAGAGATTTCTTGTAGACTCTCACAATCCCAGAGAGCTTTAGAGAATTGGGCCCTAGTGAGATGTAACAAGATATAACCATTGTTAGAGCTACTAAATACATTTTTTAATGTCCTTGTTTTGTGTAGAAGTAAATGTATATCTCTATTAATTCTATATCAGTTTCCTAAATGGTTAGTCAGAGCATGCAGTTTTACTTCCATTATCAAATAGTGCAGTCTTTTTTATATACACACTTTCTGAGGCCCCAACTACTACTGAACATGCTCAACAGGTTGCAGTGTATACATATCTGTGATTGGCTGATAGCTATCACATGATACAGGAAGCCAGCGAACTTAAAGGGACAGTATACACCAATTTTCATATAACTGCATGTAATAGACACTACTATAAAGAATAATATGCACAGATAATGATATAAAAATCCAGTATAAAACCACTTAAAATCTTACTTAGAAGCTCCCAATTTAGCTCTGTTAAAAAGGTAGCTAGAACACCCACTTTAAGTGGGAAATAACAGACACTCTACTCCATTCCTCTGCATATGAAAAGACTCTTTACACAAACAGGAGTAGGTATACATCAGTATTCTCCTAAAACTTTGGAGCTTGGTTAGGAGTCTGAAAATCAGAACAATGTTATTTAAAAATAAGCACAACTATATATTTAAAAAAAAAAATGTATGGGCTATAAAAATGGATCATCTACAAAACATTTATGCAAAGAAAAATTGAGTGTATAATGTCTCTTTAAAGTGAATGTAAATTTTGTTGCTAAAGTGCCACAGTGGCACTTTAATTCATCAAAATTTACATTTCACTCGTGTTGTGAAAAAATACCTTTAAATGTTGACAGCCGATCCAGCTTCCTCCGCCCGTCGCAAAGCATCTTCCTTGGTCTAAACTGAGGAATCCAGCTTCCTCCAATAACGGCGTTGCATCAGACACTGATTCCCCTGGGGGAAGCCGTGATTGGAGGATGACCAATCCATCATTTCGGATGTCAGAAATGGCTTGCGACGACCGGGGGAAGCTGGAGCTGCTGTCAAGATTAAAAGGTAAGTTTTTTTCTCAACACAAGTGAAATTTAATTTTTGATGAATTAAAGTGCCCCTGTTTTTAATCAAATTTTTAAAACCTGACAGAATGCATGAGTGGGGATTAGGAAGAAGAAACTTTTTTAAAAGAAATAAAATAAAAAATGTGTGGGGCTTCAGGTGGCTATGCAATCATTTATTTTAAGCAAATGAGTTGTTAGAGGGAATTGAAACTCCTCGAGGACCTGACAACTTGAAAAATGTTTCCTTGTCCACTAATTTGCTTATGTCATAACATCGCAAAAATGCTATTACATAAATAAACCTAAGGCAGTTTACAAACTGGTTCTTCCATTGTTTCATTTTTGTGATAGTTGAAGAATATTTTTTTACATTATTCTTTTAAATCCACTGTTTTTTTTCCTGAATTGAGGTTTAAATGCTACAGGCAAATCAAACACATTTTATAAAAGAAAAATTGAAAATTTGATAAATCAGATTTCTTTCATGTAATTAGCAAGAGTCCATGAGCTAGTGACGTATGGGATATACATTCCTACCAGGAGGGGCAAAGTTTCCCAAACCTCAAAATGCCTATAAATACACCCCTCACCACACCCACAAATCAGTTTTACAAACTTTGCCTCCTATGGAGGTGGTGAAGTAAGTTTGTGCTAGATTCTACGTTGATATGCGCTCCACAGCAGGCTGGAGCCCGGTTTTCCTCTCAGCGTGCAGTGAATGTCAGAGGGATGTGAGGAGAGTATTGCCTATTTGAATTCAATGATCTCCTTCTACAGGGTCTGTTTCATAGGTTCTCTGTTATCGGTCGTAGAGATTCATCTCTTACCTCCCTTTTCAGATCGACGATATACTCTTATATATATATATATACCATTACCTCTACTGATTTTCGTTTCAGTACTGGTTTGGCTTTCTACAACATGTAGATGAGTGTCCTGGGGTAAGTAAGTCTTATTTTCTGTGACACTCTAAGCTATGGTTGGGCACTTTTTTATAAAGTTCTAAATATATGTATTCAAACATTTATTTGCCTTGACTCAGGATGTTCAACGTTCCTTATTTCAGACAGTCAATTTCATATTTGGGATAATGCATATGAATAAATCATTTTTTCTTACCTTAAAATTTGACTTTTTCCCTGTGGGCTGTTAGGCTCGCGGGGGCTGAAAATGCTTCATTTTATTGCGTCATTCTTGGCGCTGACTTTTTTGGCGCAAAAAAATTTTCTGTTTCCGGCGTCATACGTGTCGCCGGAAGTTGCGTCATTTTTTGACTTTTTTTGCGCCAAAAGTGTCGGCGTTCCGGATGTGGTGTCATTTTTGGCGCCAAAAGCATTTAGGCGCCAAATAATGTGGGCGTCTTTTTTGGCGCTAAAAAAATATGGGCGTCACTTTTGTCTCCACATTATTTAAGTCTCATTATTTATTGCTTCTGGTTGCTAGAAGCTTGTTCACTGGCATTTTTTCCCATTCCTGAAACTGTCATTTAAGGAATTTGATCAATTTTGCTTTATATGTTGTTTTTTCTATTACATATTGCAAGATGTCCCACGTTGAAACTGAGTCAGAAGATACTTCAGGAAAATCGCTGCCTGGTGCTGGAGCTACCAAAGCTAAGTGTATCTGCTGTAAACTTATGGTATCTGTTCCCCCAGCTGTTGTTTGTACTGATTGTCATGACAAACTTGTTAATGCAGATAATATTTCCTTTAGTACTGTTACATTACCTGTTGCTGTTCCGTCAACATCTAATACTCAGAGTGTTCCTGATAACATAAGAGATTTTGTTTCTAAATCCATTAAGAAGGCTATGTCTGTTATTCCTCCTTCTAGTAAACGTAAAAAGTCTTTTAAAACTTTTCATTTTTCAGATGAATTTTTAAATGAACATCATCATTCTGATTCTGATAATGGTTCTTCTGGTTCAGAGGATTCTGTCTCAGAGGTTGATGCTGATAAATCTTCATATTTATTTAAAATGGAATTTATTCGTTATTTACTTAAAGAAGTCCTAATTGCATTAGAAATTGAGGATTCTGGTCCTCTTGATACTAAATCTAAACGTTTAGATAAGGTTTTTAAATCTTCTGTAGTTATTGCAGAAGTTTCTCCTGTCCCTGGTGCTATTTCTGAAGTAATTTCCAGGGAATGGAATAATTTGGGTAATTCATTTACTCCTTCTAAACGTTTTAAGCAATTATATCCTGTGCCAGCTGACAGATTAGAGTTTTGGGACAAAATCCCTAAGGTTGATGGGGCTGTCTCTACTATTGCTAAGCGTACTACAATTCCTACGGCAGATGGTACTTCCTTTAAGGATCCTTTAGATAGGAAAATTGAATCCTTTCTAAGAAAAGCTTACTTGTGTTCAGGTAATCTTCTTAGACCTGCTATATCTTTAGCAGATGTTGCTGCAGCTTCAACTTTTTGGTTAGAAGCTTTAGCGCAACAAGTAACAGATCATAATTCTCATAGCATTATTATTCTTCTTCAACATGCTAATAATTTTATTTGTGATGCCATCTTTGATATCATTAGAGTTGATGTCAGGTATATGTCTCTATCTATTTTAGCTAGAAGAGCTTTATGGCTTAAAACTTGGAATGCTGATATGTCTTCTAAGTCTACTCTGCTTTCCCTTTCTTTCCAGGGTAATAAATTATTTGGTTCTCAGTTGGATTCTATTATCTCAACTGTTACTGGAGGGAAAGGAACTTTTTTACCACAGGATAAAAAATCTAAAGGTAAATTTAGGTCTAATAATCGTTTTCGTTCCTTTCGTCACAACAAGGAACAAAAGCCTGATCCTTCATCCTCAGGAGCGGTATCAGTTTGGAAACCATCTCCAGTCTGGAATAAATCCAAGCCTTTTAGAAAATCAAAGCCAGCTCCTAAGTCCACATGAAGGTGCGGCCCTCATTCCAGCTCAGCTGGTAGGGGGCAGATTACGTTTTTTCAAAGAAATTTGGATCAATTCCGTTCACAATCTTTGGATTCAGAACATTGTTTCAGAAGGGTACAGAATTGGCTTCAAGATAAGGCCTCCTGCAAAGAGTTTTTTTCTTTCCCGTGTCCCAGTAAACCCAGCGAAGGCTCAAGCATTTCTGAACTGTGTTTCAGATCTAGAGTTGGCTGGAGTAATTATGCCAGTTCCAGTTCTGGAACAGGGGCTGGGGTTTTATTCAAATCTCTTCATTGTACCAAAGAAGGAGAATTCCTTCAGACCAGTTCTGGATCTAAAAATATTGAATCGTTATGTAAGGATACCAACATTCAAAATGGTAACTGTAAGGACTATCCTGCCTTTTGTTCAGCAAGGGCATTATATGTCTACAATAGATTTACAGGATGAATATCTGCATATTCCGATTCATCCAGATCACTATCAGTTTCTGAGATTCTCTTTCCTAGACAAGCATTACCAGTTTGTGGCTCTGCCGTTTGGCCTAGCAACAGCTCCAAGAATTTTTACAAAGGTTCTCGGTGCCCTTCTGTCTGTAATCAGAGAACAGGGTATTGTGGTATTTCCTTATTTGGACAATATCTTGGTACTTGCTCAGTCTTCACATTTAGCAGAATCTCATACGAATCGACTTGTGTTGTTTCTTCAAGATCATGGTTGGAGGATCAATTTACCAAAAAGTTCATTGATTCCTCAGACAAGGGTAACATTTTTAGGTTTCCAGATAGATTCAGTGTCCATGACTCTATCTTTGACAGACAAGAGACGTCTAAAATTGATATCAGCTTGTCGAAACCTTCAGTCACAATCATTCCCTTCGGTAGCTTTATGCATGGAAATTCTAGGTCTTATGACTGCTGCATCGGACGCGATCCCCTTTGCTCGTTTTCACATGCGACCTCTTCAGCTCTGTATGCTGAACCAGTGGTGCAGGGATTACACAAAGATATCTCAATTAATATCTTTAAAACCGATTGTACGACACTCTCTGACGTGGTGGACAGATCACCATCGTTTAGTTCAGGGGGCTTCTTTTGTTCTTCCGACCTGGACTGTAATTTCAACAGATGCAAGTCTTACAGGTTGGGGAGCTGTGTGGGGGTCTCTGACAGCACAAGGGGTTTGGGAATCTCAGGAGGTGAGATTACCGATCAATATTTTGGAACTCCGTGCAATTTTCAGAGCTCTTCAGTCTTGGCCTCTTCTAAAGAGAGAATCGTTCATTTGTTTTCAGACAGACAATGTCACAACTGTGGCATACATCAATCATCAAGGAGGGACTCACAGTCCTCTGGCTATGAAAGAAGTATCTCGAATTCTGGTTTGGGCGGAATCCGGCTCCTGTCTAGTTTCTGCGGTTCATATCCCAGGTATAGACAATTGGGAAGCGCATTATCTCAGTCGCCAAATGTTACATCCGGGCGAATGGTCTCTTCACCCAGAGATATTTCTTCAGATTGTTCAAATGTGGGGACTTCCAAAAATAGATCTGATGGCCTCTCATCTAAACAAGAAACTTCCCAGGTATCTGTCCAGATCCAGGGATCCTCAAGCGGAAGCAGTGGATGCATTGTCACTTCCTTGGAAGTATCATCCTGCCTATATCTTTCCGCCTCTAGTTCTTCTTCCAAGAGTAATCTCTTAGATTTTGAAGGAATGCTCGTTTGTTCTGCTGGTAGCTCCAGCATGGCCTCACAGGTTTTGGTATGCGGATCTTGTCCGGATGGCCTCTTGCCAACCGTGGACTCTTCCGTTAAGACCAGACCTTCTGTCGCAAGGTCCTTTTTTCCATCAGGATCTCAAATCCTTAAATTTAAAGGTATGGAGATTGAACGCTTGATTCTTAGTCAAAGAGGTTTCTCTGACTCTGTGATTAATACTATGTTACAGGCTCGTAAATCTGTATCTAGGGAGATATATTATAGAGTCTGGAAGACTTACATTTCTTGGTCTCTTTCTCATAATTTTTCCTGGCATTCTTTTAGAATTCCCAGAATTTTGCAGTTTCTTCAGGATGGTTTGGATAAAGGTTTGTCTGCAAGTTCCTTGAAAGGACAAATCTCTGCTCTTTCTGTTCTTTTTCACAGAAAGATTGCTAATCTTCCTGATATTCATTTTTTTGTACAAGCTTTGGTTCGTATAAAACCTGTCATTAAGTCAATTTCTCCTCCTTGGAGTTTGAATTTGGTTCTGGGGGCTCTTCAAGCTCCTCCGTTTGAACCTATGCATTCATTGGACATTAAATTACTTTCTTGGAAAGTTTTGTTCCTTTTGGCCATCTCTTCTGCCAGAAGAGTTTATGAATTATCTGCTCTTTCTTGTGAGTCTCATTTTCTGATTTTTCACCAGGATAAGGCGGTGTTGCGAACTTCTTTTAAATTTTTACCTAAGGTTGTGAATTCTAACAACATTAGTAGAGAAATTGTGGTTCCTTCATTATGTCCTAATCCTAAGAATTCTAAGGAGAAATCATCGTATTCTTTGGATGTAGTTAGAGCTTTGAAATATTATGTTGAAGCTACTAAGAATTTCCGAAAGACTTCTAGTCTATTTGTTATCTTTTCCGGTTCTAGGAAAGGTCAGAAGGCCTCTGCCATTTGTTTGGCTTCTTGGTTGAAATCTTTAATTCATCATGCTTATGTCGAGTCTGGTAAAACTCCGCCTCAAAGGATTACAGCTCATTCTACTAGGTCAGTTTCTACTTCCTGGGCGTTTAGGAATGATGCTTCGGTTGATCAGATTTGCAAAGCAGCAACTTGGTCTTCTTTGCATACTTTTACTAAATTCTACCATTTTGATGTGTTTTCTTCTTCTGAAGCTGTCTTTGGTAGACAAGTACTTCAGGCAGCTGTTTCAGTTTGAATCTTCTGCTTATATTTTCAGTTTTTTTCTTTATGAGATTTAAACTTTATTTTTGGGTGTGGATTTTTTTCAGCGGAATTGGCTGTCTTTATTTTATCCCTCCCTCTCTAGTGACTCTTGCGTGGAAGATCCACATCTTGGGTAGTCATTATCCCATACGTCACTAGCTCATGGACTCTTGCTAATTACATGAAAGAAAACATAATTTATGTAAGAACTTACTTGATAAATTCATTTCTTTCATATTAGCAAGAGTCCATGAGGCCCACCCTTTTTTGTGGTGATTATGATTTTTTTGTATAAAGCACAATTACTCCAATTCCTTATATTTATGCTTCGCACTTTTTTCTTATCACCCCACTTCTTGGCTATTCGTTAAACTGATTTGTGGGTGTGGTGAGGGGTGTATTTATAGGCATTTTGAGGTTTGGGAAACTTTGCCCCTCCTGGTAGGAATGTATATCCCATACGTCACTAGCTCATGGACTCTTGCTAATATGAAAGAAATTAATTTATCAGGTAAGTTCTTACATAAATTATGTTTTTTATTTTGTTTAAAGGACCACTAAATACAGTAATAAAAAGACGATGCAAATTAATTTCATATGAGTAGCAGATTTTGTTTCCTGGCAAATTTCAGTTAGTTCAATTTTCCATCTCCCAGCGTCATGTGACAACCATCAGCCAATAATGAAATGCATATATTCTGTGAATTCTTGCACATGCCCAGTAGGATCTGGTGCCTCAGAAAGTGTGCATATATAAAGTAAATTGGAAAGTTGTTTAAAACTGCGTGCTCTATCTGAATCATGACAGTTTATTTTTTATTTTAGTGTTTCTTTACCCGCTTAATGCCGTCCTAACAGCGCTGGACTTTAATGCTTTTAGGGTGACATGGAACATCCTATGTTATTCTGCACCCTCCTGCTTTAATGAAAAGCATAATCTTACAAATGTCTAGCATAGTAGGCAGTACCCCGGCATCATATACCAGTGTTGAAAACAAGTGTCCACGATCACGTGGCTTCCTGATTTCTGCAAATGTTTACATCTGAACTGAATTTGCCCCAGTCATGAAGGGGTTAAATTCCATAGAAAAATTCAAAATGGCTTTAAATATATTATGTAAAGTTTTATTTTAAAAACTGCAATTTTTGTTGTATTATAAATATATTGACGATTAATTCTGATCTATTGCAATTTTGATAAATGTAATTTATTTGGAATTAAAATGTTCAGCCACGGATATCCTGAATATAAAAAAATAATTTTCATAACAATGGACTGGAGCCAGTTGGTTAAAGGCACATTAAAGTGGCATGAAAGTCGAAATTAAAATACCATTATAGTGATACAATTCATTAGAGCATGTACTTTAACCCTTTGAGTGCTAAGCACTTTCACTCCTGGGTGCTAAGCAGAATTTTTTATTTTTGTTATTTTTTATGTTTTTACATAAAACATTTTTTAACTTTTCTTTTTTTTTATAGATCCCCAAGGCTGTTGGAAAGGTTTGGCGATTACCTTTCCAATGGTGGGTCTTGGGGGTCTGTAGCTGCTTAGATGCCTGAGATACAGACTTCTAAGCAGCATGCCCCCTTTCCCTATAATTTACATTTTAAATAAAGTTGCGCGGTGACGTCATCACGTCATTGCGCATGACTTCACCACGCAAAACATGAAGCCCCGGCGATGCCTGTCACTATACAAGCCAGGGAAGGAGCAGGTGGAAGCTTCCAGATCTCCCTCAAGGTGGGAGAGTGCTAGCGACGGCATCTGAGTGAGACAATTTGCAACGGCTAAGAGCCGTTGTTAGCACTCAAGAGCTTAGAAGCTCGCAATACCAAAAATCAATGGGCAAGATTTCAAGTCGCGCTTTATGAGTTTTCCGAGCGTGATGTTGTCTTTTGGCCATTAATTTCCATTGCGCAGCTATTACAAGTTTTGAAAAATCGCGAATGTGTGTGCGCATTCGCCTTTTTTACGCAACAATCCTTTCCACGCTCAAAGAGCTGTAGTTAACAGTTTTGCACAACATAAAAGTTTCACGAAACACTTCAAAAATACAAGTACACTAACACGGTCTAATAAAAATTATTTAAAAAATATATTGCACATATATTTGTTAGAAAAAAAAAAAGCCAATACAGGGATTTTACATTGACATACATACACATACATAGTGAAACATGGATTTATATGTATAGAGATATGTTTAACTATGGAGATAAGGAAAATATTTTACATTACAATCTTATGCACATTAAACAATATCTCAGAGGGATTTTTAAAGAGATATTCCGCATATAGATCTCAAGATATCTAGACATATATATATATATATATATCACATTTATTTCAAATAATCACATTTTCATCTACACTTTTCGGGGAGAATACTTCAAGGGCTTTGCACAACAGATTAGGGTTTTTGTGTGTTTTTTTTTTCTATTTGTCTTCTCCATTGACTTCTATGGGGAATAAGTGAACATGCATGCGATTTGGCTGTTTGGATTACGCTAATTAAAGCCAACACAAAATTAGTTGTTTTGCAACTTGTAATAGCTGTGCCATGATTGCACAAGCTGTTTGTAAATCATTTCAGTGAGAAACCCAAAGTTTGTGATAAAGTTAACAATTTTTTTATTTGATAGCATTTGGTGGTTAAATAGTGGCATGAAATATACCAAAATGGGCCTAGATCAATACTTTGTGTTGTTTCCATAAAAAAAATATATATAGTTTTGCTAGGTAAATAAAATAAAATAAGACTCTACTTCTGTTTAAATGTAGTGATGGCAAAAATGCTAAAAATGCTCTAGTCTTTTGGGGAAGTCTTAGTCAGAAATGCCCGGCCCTTAAAGTGAAAGTAAAGTTTTTTTAACCAGCAATCGTTTTTATGTTCCTGTTAATACCCCAAATGCAGTCGCTAGGTTATTTTTTAATAAAAAATTATCTATGTTGCGGGCGGAGTCTGGCCATGATCAGAGATGGCTGCTAACTAACAGAGCTCCGTAGTCCCTTGTGTGTTTTCGCCTATAAACCTACTGAATCGCCAATCACTCAGGCTACAATAAGCTATAATCCTGCTCCTTAGAGCCTAGGGTACTGCAGGCTTGACGGACATTTAATTTGGTGAAGCGCTACCCTTAATTGTTTACCCTGCAACCGAGAGCCGCACGGAGTGAGGGCTAAGACTGATCAAGGGGTACCTACTTGCGCAGGGACACTTACCGGAGGCAATCGGAGGGCTGCAGGACCTGTCGTATACCCCCTCAGACCACCTGAAACATCCACTGAGCGTTGGCGGCCGTGCCGCGCCATCTTCTTCTTCAGCGGTATCAGAGCCGCGACCACGTGGCACGCAGCGGACACTGGAGTGTGCAATCCTGACACCGAGTGCAGGCGAGGCCCTCTTCTACTATCGATCGGCGCTTGGGCTGTGTGGGAGAGAGGACCGGCCTTCTGCAGATGAGGAGTCCTGGCGGTTCTGCACGGAGATTTGATGTGCCACGAGGGTGAGTCCGGCCATTGGCCCACGCATTCCAACCTAATCACAGGCCTCAGCGGCGCTCTGGCCTTGCTCTGCGGTACCACACACTTGATCCAGGAGGGTGAATATAACCGGGCACTATAACTCCGGTAACGGAGGACTTGCTCCCCCCTAAACAAACAGATTAACTTATTCTGGGCCTCAATAAAGTCCGGACTTATACAGAAACGGTTAGGCATTATAAGAACCCCCAGCTCCCTTGGCCTTGCAGATACACGGGAGTCCTGCAGTCATTAAACAGAGTGCAGTCACCCTACAGCAGCACATCACTTACACAACGAAGCCTACACCTGCCAAATTTAATTTATCTGGTTTATGAAGCAGGGCCTCTTTGCCTTTTGTACTACTAGGCCTCAAAATTGCAATGACTAGTAAAAGGAACTCTAAACCCCCTAAGACTTTACAGCCTTCTGTAATGGAAAATTACCTTATACCTGCTGACCCTGCTCAGTCATCTACTAAGTCAGCTCAAGACACAACAGGTCCCTCACCAGCTATCCATATCCAGGAGCATAGTTCCTCTATGAACTCTCACAGATATCTCACAAAGGATGACATTACTCATTTATCCTCTAAAGAGGACATTAAAAATGCTATGCTCGATTTCAAAAGCATGTTCGGGGAACTTAAAAGGGACATAGGAACCTTAAACCATCGTGTCACACAAATAGAGGAGAAGCAGGTATCGATTAACTCAGATGTGCAGCATCAAGCTAGTCTCTTGCAAGCGCAGGAGGGCACGGTTCAATCTCTCATGGACCGTGTAGAGGATTTGGAAAACCGGAGCAGGAGGAGTAATCTGCGCCTCCGGGGCATACCAGAGGCGGTTGACCCCCCAGCACTACAGCCCTACATTCAGGACTTCATTAGGTATCTGAAAAATAATGCTGCAGCTCAGGATATACAAATAGAACGGGCACATAGAGCCTTACGCCCTAAGCCACCCAACAGGGCTCCCCCTAGGGATATCATTATTAAATTTTTATCTTTTCGGGACAAGGAAGAGGTGCTTAAACTAGCAAGGGCAAAACACCCAATTACTTTTAAAGGCACTGAGGTCCAGGTGTTTTCAGACTTGTGTCCTACAACACTGCAAAAGCGGAGAGACATGAGACACATTACCGCAGCGCTGAAAGAGAAAAACATTGCATACAGATGGGGATTCCCTACCTGCTTGATCGCTACAAAAAATAATGTCTCTCACACCCTCAGATGCCCTGAAGACCTTCCTGGTTTCAGCCAGGCCCTGGGCTTGGACCTTGAACTCCCACGTCATGATGACTTACCCCGCAGGGCCCCTGCTGGCAATGAGCATGAGGTGGCCCTTCAGCACCGTGGCTAATGCAGATTCAGTAGCTTAAAGCCTATTGTTTACTTTAGTATGTTGTTTTAGCTTTCTCCCTTCTTTAGGTTGCTTATGTTGGAGCTGAAAGAATCTGGACTTCTACTGGTCTAACGCCCAGGGCGAAACCCTGTTGTATCTCTTCAGAACTCTCAGGTTTTATATATCACATAATGTTTACATTATTTAAATGACTGTTTGATGTTTTTGTTTTTTCTCCTCTGGTTGATGTACTTATTTTTACTCTTATTGTGGCATTTTCAGCCTTCTGCTCACCTAAATTCACTAGTACACTTATGATTTCTGTCATGGCCCCTTATCTCACTGATAATGATTAGTCGCACTAGCACTCATACACCGGGGAGGTAGGGGGTTTTGTAACGTACATAGGAGCAGCTTCAGATCATTATCTTTGCCTGAGCCTACAATACTTGAGGATGATGCAAATCTGCGAACCCCCTAATGTGTGAATAGATAACACTACAATAAGACCTGGCCCTCCTTAGACACCCAGGATACATGAGCCCCACTGGGTTAAACCACACTCTGAGTAGCCCCCTGAGTGACCCCCTTCCCCTTGCTTTCCATATCACTTATATCTAGAATAGACATAGAATATTCATAGGGCCTTTACAACACAAAACTGCCCTGTAATCTCACAATCTTTCCACAAGGGCTTACATAGATTTCAGATAGGAGCACGACCAGATAGTGACCTACCTGATTAGCGCTAATACTCCAATAATCCCAACTTGTATACCATAGGGAGTCAGCTCTAACAAATTTAATTCCAATTGTACCAAAGGTTCAGTAAGGTTTCTACAAATCATATCAAAAGTTTATGTTAACATGCGATACACACAGGGACAACTACCCCTGATTTTTGGTTGTATTCTTTGTATTTCTTTACGACAGAACTGTTTGTTTTAATTGTTTTTGTTGCTCTTTAACGTTGCACATTTCACAATACACGTTACTCATTTTTCTTCCTATCTATCTTGCTAGGCAAGATTTTTCATCCCTTCTCCCTTACTGCTTTCCCTGATCTTTCTCCCTTCTCTTCATTCGTCTCAATCTTCCTCCTCTTCCCCCCTACTTTTTTTTTTTTCCCTTATCCTCCCTCCCCTTCCCCGGAGGACCTCCTTTCTGCGCCCCCCTCGCATAACTACTTATAGGGGATTATGGCGAGCCAGTCTGATAGGCGCAAACCGCTCCCGCTCGAACTTATAACGATCAATGCGAAGGGGCTTAATAGTCCTTCCAAACGCGCCATTGCACTGAGAGATCTACATAGAATGGGCGGTGACCTGTTTTTTATCCAGGAAACGCATTTTGAAATAACAAAGGAGCCAAAGTGGTCAAGTCGTCAATACCCTCTGGCTTATTTCGCCTCAGCTGCAAAAAAAAAGAACGGAGTGGGGATTATTTTTAGCGCAAGGGTACCCTTCCAGCTTACATGTAGTTACAAGGACCCTGAGGGTAGATTCCTGGTGCTCACGGGCACCATACATAACAGGCCTATCACGTTAGCCAACTTATACTGTCCGCATGCCTCCCAGCACCTCTTTCTCCAGAAGGTCACCCGTAAAATTTTGGAGATGCAAATTGGAATCCTGTTTCTTGGCGAGGATTTCAATGCCCCCCTCAATCCCACCCTTGATACCTCCAACGGTCTCTCCAGTACCCCGCATAAGATACTTAAGCGTATGTCTGCCTCTCTAGCAGAGATGGGAATTCATGACATTTGGCATACACATCACCCATCGGACAAAAACTTCACTTTTTACTCATATCCCCACGGCAAATATTCCAGGATAGATTACTTGCTCACAGATTCCATTGGGCTGACTATCGTTAGATCTAGCAATATATCTGCAATCACTTGGTCCGATCATGCACCAGTACGCTGCACTATTCAATGGCCTAACACGCCAATCACTCCTTTTGTGTGGAGACTCGATGATACGCTCCTCGACGATCCGGTGTTTAACACAGACCTCAGGAGCTCTCTGACTGAATTCTTCCGCTTGAATGCGAGCAAGGAGATCAGTAGTCCTATTGTTTGGGAAGCACATAAATGCACGATAAGAGGGCTCCTGATCGAACGCAAGGCAAGACTTAAAAGACTGAGGAGAGAACGCTATGACAACCTATTGAAACAAGTTGAAAAATGGGAACAATGTCATAAGCGAACCCCACGTGACGAATCTAGTCTGGCACAACTTAACGCGGCCAGAAGGGATCTCCTGCTGTTCTTGCAGGAGGATTACCAGAAACAGGCCCTGCACTTACGGCAGATCTATTATGAGCAGGGTGATAAGCCTGGGAAACTACTCGCCAGGGCAGTCGCCAGGAAAAAGATTAAAGCCTATGTTCACCATACTGTTACCGCAGACGGAGGCGTCCGAGCGGATGCAGGCTCTATTGCTGCGGATTTCAGGAGATACTACGAACTCCTCTACAATTTGGAATGCCCTGCAGAGCCCGGGGGGGGGGTGTCCCCCGCTCGCCTCCGTGCAGAAAGTGAGATCAGTGCTTATCTTCAGGCTGCTGACCTCCCTGTGATATCAGAGGAGGACAGGAAACGTTTAGAGCTTCCAATCTCCTCAGACGAGGTCCAACGAGCTATTAAAGATCTCCCAGCGGGCAAAAGTCCTGGACCTGACGGATTTGGCCTGAAATATTACAAAGTATACTCAGATGTTATCGTTCCGGAGCTGACAAAGTTGTTCGCCTCCTTGCCGGAATCTTCCAGACTACCAGGCTCTATGTTGGAGGCACATATAGTGGTAATTCCCAAGCCTGGGAAACCCCCTGACAGGCCTGAAAATTTCAGGCCCATCTCCCTCCTCAACTCCGACGTAAAAATCCTGGCGAAGATCCTTGCCACTCGATTGAATAAGCTCCTTCCTGAGTTGATCTCTGCTGACCAGGTGGGCTTTGTGCCTGCCCGGGAGGCTAGAGATAATACTCTCAAAGTGCAGCAATTAATAACCTATGCCCGTGCACACAATCTACCGCTTACCCTGGTCACAACTGATGCTGAGAAAGCGTTTGACCGGGTTAGCTGGAACTTCATCCGATTGACGCTGGCCAGATTCGGTTTTGGACCCTGGTTTATCAATGTGGTCATGTCCTTGTACTCAACTCCGAACGCCCGCGTGAGAGTTAATGGCACCCTTTCCGAGACATTCTTGATCAGGAATGGGACGAGACAGGGGTGCCCCCTGTCACCTCTCCTCTTCGCTATGTCGATTGAGGTTCTTGCAAACAAGATCAGAGCTAACCCGGCGGTGAAGGGACTAAGGGTGGGCAGTTCAGAACATAAGCTCTCGATGTACGCTGACGATGTCTTGCTAACTTTAGCGGACTTCAGAGAATACGGAGGTATGTCTAACTTCCTTCTTAATCCACTGAAGTCTGAAATCTTGAACATCACTGAACCCCCGGACAAATTTGCTCAATCTACCGCAAATTGCCCGATAAGAGTTGCAACTCACAGTATCACCTACTTAGGTGTTATTATCACTCCCGACACCTCTGAAATCATTGACCTTAACTATAAAAAAATCAGTGATGAGATCGCTGGGGACTTATCCAATTGGAAAAAAAAGTCGCTTTCTTGGATGGGTAGAATAGGAATCGTTAAGATGAATGTTCTCCCACGAATTCTTTATATAATGCAGACTATCCCAGCGACTGCAGCTTCCCACTACCTTCAACGCTTACAAGCGGACATGGAGGCATACATCTGGAATGGTGTGAGGCCTAGGATCAGAAGATCCACTTTATATATTCCCAGAGATAGAGGCGGACTGGGTGTCCCGCTCCTAAGAGAATACCAAAAAGCAATATTTCTTCAGAGGATCGTAGAGTGGAGTCGGAACTCCCATGATAAACATTGGATACAGATTGACAACGAAATCCTGCAGCGAGGTAACTCTGGAGCCCTGGCCTGGATTTCTGCTCGGAACCGCCCACGAGTTCTTGCCTCGTACCCACTGATTAATGACACTCTGAGAGTGTGGGATAAGGTGCTGGATGAAGGCGCTTATGTGTCCACTCGCATCTCACCAAATATCCCCTTGCGGGAAAACCCTGATCTAGGAATGGAAGTCCCGAGACGCTATACGAGGACAGGCTACGCCTTATCTGAAACTGCTTTTTCAAATGCTCTCCAGAGCAATAAACTTAAAACACAAGCGGAACTTGCTGAGTTGGATCAGATCACCTTTGCTTCCTGGTACAGGATGGCACAAGTCACTCATTTCTACAATACTTGCAGGGATCGAGGTGCATTGACAAGGAATAGAACACCCTTTGAGGCTCTATGCACGATGCAGCAAACGCCGACTCACCTCATCTCCCATCTGTACCAGCTCTTGCTGAGCAAGGGCAATGCTGTCCTCCCGACTTTTGCTCCTCAATGGCAAAGTGACCTGGGAATAGACATTTCTGACGGGGACTGGCTTAAGATCTTTCGAAAGATTAAGAGGGCCTCGGTCTCAGCTCGAATCTTGGAAATGCACTACAAATTAATTAGTAGGTGGTACCTAACACCTCAGAGATTGCAGAAAATCTACCCCAACACTGACGGGAAATGCTGGAGGGGCTGTGGTGAAGAGGGTTCCCTCCTCCACATTTGGTGGAACTGTCCCCGAATAACACCATTCTGGGGGGAGGTGCTGGGAGAAATTAGCAAAATTTTGGGAACCATTATACCCCCCAAATCAACATATCTGATTTTTCATGACCTGCCTAAGGTAGTAGGAGTAGATAGGCACATTCTTTTTCTTATAATGTTGGGCGGCGCGAAAGGACTCATCCCCGCACACTGGAAGAGCCCTCAGATCCCGACTATACAAGAGTGGAGACATAAAGTGGGGGATCTCCTTAGGCTGGAGCGATTTCACTTTCTCAAAACTGGGAGGCTTGCCACACATGAGATGATGACTCTAACCTGGGAAGGCAAAAGGCCATAACTACCAATCATATGGCTTTGTAACGCCATTTAGAAATTCTCCACCGGGCGGCTTCCTTTACCTTTCCCTGTACCCCCTCCCCTATCCCCCTCCCCCCCCCCCCCCCTTTTTTTTTTTTTTTTTTTTTCTCCTCTCTGGCCTGACTTCTTTTGTTCTTCCTTCAACTCTCTCTTTTCTTTTCTGTCCAAATAAGACGTCAGACCTGGGGTCATATTCGGCAGCATGAATCAAGCGTGCCGAAAATTGATTTGTATAACTCTGTCTTAATATCTGATGTCAAATTCCAAAGTTTATGTTCTAACTGACTATAGTAAACTTAAACCACAAGCTAGTTGCTGGTGGACACAAGCTCACGACTCTGCACTGTTCTCAAAATGAAGAAAGCAAGAAAATGATAAATATGTTGGACTAACATACTCATAGCACTTTATCTTTGGATAAACTGTACCAAGTTTTACTTGCTAACATTGTTGGGGGGATGCTCGCGGCCTAGTGCTGTGGGCGGGACTCCTGCACTTTGTTTGATTACTCAATGTACACTGTTTTCCAATGTCTGTATATCTTGCTAAACTTAATAAAGCTTGTTTAAAACTAAAAAAAAAAAAAAAAAAAATTATCTATGTTGTTCTATTTATAACTTTATTTTTCCTACCGTTCCTTGAATAATCTCCTCCCATGCTCCATTTCCTGGTTTATGACACTCTGACGTATAGAGCGGTCCCACCCGCGGATTAACCGCGCATGCGCATCGTTTATGGACAGTGATCTTTGCACAGGCGTTAATCCGGTCTGTTTGGCTCTACTGCGCATGCGAAAAAACTTGCCAACATAGTATTGAATGAGTTGCGCGATTCATTCAATACTATATCTGACAACAAAGATAATTTTGCAATCGCGCATGTGCGAAACGAGGACACGCGCGCTTGCAAATTGAGGAGGAGAAATTGTCACGCATGTGCATGTAAACCGCAATGTTTATGACGAAATTTGACGGCCGCCTAGTGGCCAGAAAATCAATTGGATCTCTCAAGCACGTGATAGTCATTTAGAAAAAAAAAAAAAAATGTACGGGTTGTTTTTTGGAAAGCCGATTAGATGAGAAAAAGATAAGATATCACAGGTAATTTATGTTTTATAAAAAAATGATGAATGAAAGTTACATTTGCCATCATAGCTCTAATTATTTACCTTCACTTTAAGGGGTTAATGATTGTGATTGGCCATCATTCTCTTCCTGTTTCTTACTCCCCTACCCTTCTAAATTGTAAGTTCCCATGGAGAAGTTCCCTGTATTTGTTTGATTAATTTTGTTCTGTCTCCTAAAAATATTGTATTATCAATGTTCTTTTATCTTTTGTACCAATGGACAGCGCTGCAGAATTTGTTGATGCTTTATAAATAAAAAATAATAAATTGACCCTGTAGTTAATGCACCGCTTGAAAGCTATAGAGCACTGCCAGCCACCCAATCAGCAGTAGCAGTTACACCACTGGGTTGTGTGAGTAGCACTTCTGATTAGGTCTGCAGCAGTTTCCACTCAAGAACAGTAGTGCCCCCCTCCTGCGGGGCTTAAACGCAGACGTGATTAATATACTTTTTTTTTTAATCCCAACAATTTTGTTCTAGAATCAAGAAGAACAGTGCGAGAAATTAATATCTCAACAAAGAAAGAGGCTGAAATTTCTACAATCTACAATAGCAGGATTAAAAAATAATCTGTTTCTGGAAAATAAATAAAATTAAAGTATAATGATCAGAAGAAGATCACACACTGTCCATTGTCAAACCGGAAAGTTGCAAGATTTACTCCACTAAAACAATGCAGCAAAAGTTTATTACTTACTGTTACTGTGTAGGATTATGGCATTAAAGGAATGTTAAACAGTCTGTTTCATTGCTGTAATTAAAAAAAGCACTAAGCAGTGGTATATATACGTAATATAAATCATATGTTTTATTCATCCATTTAAATTGATTTTACCTTATTTATTTTTTTAAACTTAATTTGTGGTGCCCATTACTTACTGTCAAAGCCCTACAAGGAGCCTGCGGTTTCTACAGGAAGTCTTATCTAGAATGATGTCATAAAACTTCCCGAATTGGTTTAGTATTATCTGAATAGACTAGATAATCAGGGAGTCAGATTTGCTCATGCTCAGAACTGGCAAAATTAAAAATGCTCCACTCTTATCATGCTGGGGGCAGGGGCCACATAGAGTAAGAAATTCAAAATGCTAATTTTGCAAGAAAACATAAGTTGTTTGGTGTTTTTTTTACGCAATCTGTTACTTTTTAGGTTTACTTTGATATTTGTTTTTACCAAAAGAGCACTGTTTAATATCCCTTTAAAAATTTAAAATGTAGGGGGGCTTGTCTCTGGGCAGCACCTTGAATGGTAGCTCTGTGTGAAACACTGATAATCTGCCTATTACCAGTGAACTGAATGATCATCCAGCTATATTTTTACAATGTACAGAATATACAGATCAAGCTGACTTGAACAACATATTTCTTTATTGTATACTTCACCTCGGCAAGCCAGTCTGGAGCGTTGAGGCCTAAGGCAAGCTCTTCACTGAGAGGCTCTCAACGCCCCCCGGTAATACTACGGCCGGGTAAGCAGTGCACAGACACTGAAAAAAAAAATAACTCTTATTACAATTCATAACATTTATGTTTATACAACGCCATTCTTGATCTATGCGATAGACAGAAGGAGGATTGGCAGACTTTCTCGTGACATATGCACCTGCTAAAGATGGCGCCTATGTCAATGCACTGCTCGAGGCCGTGACCTGCTTGCTAACCGAACACCATGAGAAACTGATGCAAGCATGGTCTGCCGAGTGGGGAAGCCTACGTGCATTAACGAAACAAATTGGATCTAGACATACTACACCAAGAGCCTTACCGGAGGAGCCTGTTGAGGATATAAGTACCCACGTGCTCATCCCCAGCTTGTCAGATCCCTTGTCCCAGGCTCAGACAGATCAGAATCGCCATGCGAGTGACCTATTGAGCAGCCCCCTAGCAGCGGGCAACCCTCAAGATGACTTTCCAGGCTTGAGAGCGCCAAGGGAATCTCTCGCTGCGGGGCAGCCAATTGCGGGAGCATGGGCTAGTGAGGTCAGGATTACCGCTCGTGTTTCACTCCCCAGCCTAGAGGCGACTTACCAAAAACAGTGCTTTGGAGAGTTATGTGAGCCTCCTCAGAATTTACCGGAACTCTGCGGCTTGAACACGATAATTTGGAAGAAACAACCCTGGACGCATACTACTTGTCGTGCAGATACCAAACTTGAAGAAACACTGGATATGGCTGAGAAGCCCCTCTCTGCATGTCATGGCCGCTTTCTGTCCGACACAGAATTGAAATGCGGAGCATCAGGACTTGATAGGCTCGAGAGAAAATTGGGCCAGCTTTTTGATCCTGGAGGCTTAGGGGCATATTTATCAAGCTCCGGATGGAGCTTGATGCCCCGTGTCTCTTGCGAGCCTGCAGGATCGCCAGAAACAGCAGTTATGAAGCAGCGGTCACAAATACCGCTGCTCCATAACCTGTCCGCCTGCTCTGAGCAGTACGATCGGGTTGATTGACACCCCCTGCTTGCGGCCTATTGGCCGCGAGTCTGCAGGGGGCGGCGTTGCACCAGCAGCTCTTGTGAGCTGCTGGTGCAATGCTGAATACGGCAAGCGTATTGCTCGCCATATTCAGCGAGGTCTGTCGGACCTAATCCGCACTGTCAGATCAGGTCAGACAGACCTTGATAACTAGAGGCCTTAGAATCAAATGGAATCCTACGGCAGGGCTTTAGTCAAGATATAGGACATTCCATACCTGTTTTTGATTGCTATGCTCCTATGGGGATTCGGACATTAGACTTGTGGTGAACTGGGACTACCGAGATGGTTCAAACACTGGGGTCTTTGCAGGTTGTTGCTTGGGTTTGGCGAGGCAAGTGCTTTGTTTTTTCTTTGGCCGCATAGAACTGAATGCACACTGGGTATTAGTTATATATTTATGTTTATATTTTATGGTGTATTGTATTCCCCATGTTTTCCCCTAGGGTACTTCCCACTCTAGTAACGGTCTTCCATATAAACCTAACCCTTACGTAACACCCCACTTCAACTACATATTTCTCTTGCCGCCTGTCTCCTTCATAGCTCTTTCCACAATAGGTTTTTGTAATGATAAGCGCAAACCTCTCAAGCCATTAATCCCCTGGTTTGAGTCCATCCTGCAAATATATAGCAATTGAGTCCCAAACATGGACAGAACGGGCGGCTGACTCATAATGCTTAACTCTTATAAATGTCAGCTAGTAAGCCTTATGTAGTCTGCAATGGTACTCGTTTGCATATCTAGATATTAAGTTCCCCTAGCATAAGTCGATACTAACATGGCTATCTGACTAGCGATTAGGACCCTTAACCAGACCTCAATACTGTCTATGTTTTAGTCTACTTAGGATAAGCCTTAGGGTGGTTATAAGAATGTAGACAGACATATTGCTATACAAGTAGGTATGGGAGAACCACATGTAGTCTCAGTTGGGAGCTGAGAGCTTTTTGGTGCTTCATATTAATATCCACCCATATGCATATTCAGACATAGAATTCCCTCAGTCTAGCCTGCCTCTACCATAGCTATCTTGTTCTCAGCTAGGACCCTTCACCTGACCTAATGCTACCTATATAGTCTGCATGGGTCCAGTTTCTTCACAGCTAGGGTCATGACTCCCAGCTATTATTAAGGCAAACCGTTTTTATCCCAATGTACACATGATATAAGTAGGCATGGTGTTACATAACTTGGTATGGAAGAACCTTTTCTGATCTGGGAGTGGCTGGTATGATTTAGTGGGGAAAAAACGTGTTTTCGTTTTTTATTTCACTACTACATAAAAGTTTCTAAAATACAAAAATCAGAGGTTTACTAATGAGACATAAGAGAGATCTACAATTTCCATTACTCCTTTTTCTGTTTATACTCGCTTGATCTGATTAGTATATTTCCAGTCTCCTCATTTATATATCATTTCCTTTCATTAATGTTATAACATTTCATACAACTGTCTTGTCACTAATATTTATTTTATTTGACTGTATTCGTTTCAGACAAGGTATCATCAGACAGTACCACAAATGTTTCTGTAACTCTAATATTTCTGTATTTGCCTTTATTTTGGTAGCAAGAGATATGTACATTTTTGTGATGTGGTCAATTCTGTATCTTGACCCTGTGTTTCATCTGTTTTATCTTATTGTAAACCTCAATAAAATAATTTAAAACCAAAAAAAAAAAATTAAAATGTAAAATGTTTCTCTGAAAATACCTCAGAAGAAAAAGCACAACTTTTAAAAGCACACATTTTTGTCTAGATTTAAAAAAATGCTAAACCATGAATCTAGAATTCTAACAAATGGAATGTCAAAGAAAAAGAATTAAAGGGACAGTCAAGTCCAAAAAAACTTTCATGTTTTAAATAGGGCATGCAATTTTAAACAACTTTACTTTTATCACCAATTTTGCTTTGTTCTCTTGGTATTCTTAGTTGAAAGCTAAAACTAGGAGGTTCATATGCTAATTTCTTAGACCTTGAAGACTGCCTCTAATCTGAATACATTTTGATCACTAGAGGGCATTAGTTCACATGTTTCATATAGATAACATTGAGCTCATGCACGTAAAGTGACCTAGGAGTGAGCACTGATTGGCTAAACTGCATGTCTGTCAAAAGAACTGAAATAAGGGGGCAGTCAGCAGAAGCTTAGATACAAGATAATTACAGAGGTAAAACGTGTATTATTATAACTGTGTTGGTTATGCAAAACTGGGGAATGGGTAATAAAGGGATTTTCTTTCTTTTTAAACAACAAAAATTCTGGTGTTGACTGTCCCTTTAATTTGCATCAATTGATGCATTGTCAGTTTTAAAAAAATTAAAGTAATTTAACATAATGTTGTAGAAATATGATTATTAAAGGTACAGTAAAGTAAAATAAAAACATTCATGGTTTAGATAGAACATGCAATTTTAAACACCTACAGGTAGAAAGCTTACTATCAATGAACTAATGTAAATGTTTTAAAGCTACAGGTGAACAGTTCACCTGTATGTAAAATACTTACCTTAACGTGCTCTAACCTGATAATGTTAGAGCCCCGGCTGTGCTAAAGGAAGACTTAAATGGACCTTAAACACTAAGGGCCAGATTACGATTACGGCCAGATTAAGTGGAGCTTTCGTAATACTAGCGCACTAGTATTACAAGTTAATCGCTCCTATGGGAGCCTTGTTCTGATGTCGTCACAGATGAACCTCGCGCAGCGAAGGAGGTAAGTAGCACAGCAAAGGGCAGCATTTTTATTATATATTTATATGCATATATACATATACTGTATATTTATGTGTTAATATATGTTTATACACATATTAAAAAAACAGAAGAGGAACCGCTGTAATTTTTTTAAAACTGTATTTGCGTTCTTTGAGCCTTTGTGCTAGGACCTCTGCCTCCTTGTGATAATCTGCCTCCCTATTACAATTCCTCTTGAGTCAAGAGAATTGGCCTTTGGCCATAGCATATGATATACTTTTGGGGTGGCAACTGTCTGCATGTAGCAGTGAGTTTCCCGAGATGGGTTTACGATATACTTTGGTATGTATGTGGCCTCCTGCATCCCCCTGTGTGAACGCAAATACAGTAACAGTCACATCAAGGAAGCAAGAAACAAGGTCCAAATTTTACCAAGGGATACACTCTTAGGGGACAAGGTTACCCAGGGTACTCCCTCCCAGTTTCAGGGAGTTAACTTTGTGACCACATATAGTGACCAATATTCTAGTATATGCAGTATCATCAAGAAACACTTCCCATTGCTTGTGGCTGAGACCAGCTCAAAGATGCTGTACAAAAAGGGATCAGATGCACCTACAAGAAAAGTCACACCTTAGGTAGTATTCTATCTCCTACTCAACTCAAACAAGTTGATAGGCCAGACAGTTCATGGTTATCCCACAAGGGGATGTATAGGTGTGGGCATCGTAAATGCCGACCTTGTGACTTTGTCCAAATATCTAAAACCTTTACCTCTGCTGTCACAGGCAAATCCTTTGACATCAAGGCTTGTTTGAATTGTACTCATACTGGTGTAATTTATCTTATAATTTGCATCAAGTGCAATATTCAATATACTGGACTCACGTCCAGAGATATTAACACACGCATCAGGGAACATATTTCCTCTTTAGAAAGAGGAAAATCTACATCCTTACTTGTACAACACTTTACAACTGTTCACAAAGGCAAACTAGACACCTTCAGGTGGATTGCCATTGAAAAAGTTGTTACACCCAAAAGAGGAGGTGACCTTGATAGCATTTTGGCGAAGCGTGAGGTGTTCTGGATGTTCCATTTGAAGACCAGAACACCTCACGGTCTCAGTTCAAGATACGATCTCATTAACATTTGGGAATAGGCCCCACCCTAGTATTGTATTGTATTGTGTTAATGCCAGTACGGTACTGGGCAGTTAATCCACCTCATTCATATTTATACCTTAGCATTTAGCCTTACATATGACTCCCCTTTGTTTTCCTAGCTTCACTCACATTTAGCACAACAAAGTATATCTATTTGTGGTATTCATGTATTTTTTATACAGCTCTAAAAGGGAAGCTAAATAATGAAAATAATGTATATTATGAAAATAATGTAAATAATGATTATAATAACAAGATTAGATATACCCATTGATCATCATTGTTTTAGACTGTCATGTCTTGACTTATGATAGCTGGTTTGAGCAATACCTCAGTTTATACTGATTTGAGTACTTGTAGATAGAGTCTTGTAATTTCAGCATATAATATTCCTAGGGGTATATGTTTATTTACATGGGTACCCATTACCCACATAACTTCTTTATTGTACTTTTCCACCAGAGTAATGTAACATGTTTTCTCATGTCCATGTACAATAATATTATCTTTATTGCAGCCCCTAACATCTATACGCTCTATTTCTCTCTTTAAGATTGTTTCTATTATGTTGATTAGGGTAACAAGGAGTTAATGGTACTATGCTCTTTCATATTGGCGTTTCTTTATTTTATGTGCAACCAATCAGGTAGAATCTTACCTGTTTTAAACTACACCTGTGTAACTTTATTGCATGCTATGACTACGGCCACCATGGCCAAAACATGTTAGCAGCAGTTGTTTGTCCGTATGTTTGGGATGCCTCCCAATTTTAAAGAAATTTTGGAATAAAGTATCTACTTTTTACACACAGCGGTTCCTCTTCTGTTTTGTTCCTGTTTTATACCAGCTCCGGAACCGCTGTGCCCGCCTGGTCAGGTTATTTGCAGTCAGCCCAGGACCTCGCATTGCCTCTCCCCCCCCCCCCGCAAGCAGGTCATCAACAACGTCAGTGGAGCCTCGTTTTCAAGTAAAGCAAGCGTGTACACCGTGAACGCCGGGTGATCAGCTGTGGATCTTGCCGAGTGTGTCTCGGATCTATACCGAGCGCTGGATAGGATCAACCCCAGAGTGTATGGAGCACGCTGCATTCAAGAAGGTATTTCTTTATTGTACCGGAGGTAGGGGGGAGTGAAGCCATATTGTCACTGCTATTGTTATTGAAGCTAACAAAGTCCGGGTTATTAAAATATAATTATCTATTGGGGCAACAGCCTCCTAGCAGTGTGCCTACTCTCTTCATTCACTTTTTTATACACATATTAACACCTTAATATATATGTATATAAGTATCATATTTAGGTTTGGATATACAGTCCCATGGGTTTCAATACCATTTATGTGCTGATGACACAAAATTCTACCTCTTTGCACCAAACCTATCCCCTTCCTTGCTAACTCATGTCACTAACTGTCTTTTTAATATTTCATCATTGATGTCCTCTCACTACCTTAAAGGGACAGTCTAGTCAAAATTAAACTTTCATGATTCAGATAGGGCATGCAATTTTAAACAACTTTCCAATTGACTTCTATCATTAAATTTGCTTTGTTCCCTTGGTGGTATTTTTGAAAAGCTAAACCTAGGTAGGTTCAAACTGATTTATAAAAGCATTCTTAGCTCAGATCATTGTGAAAGTTTTTCACAGTTAGACAGTAATAGTTCATGTGTGTCATATAGATAACAATGTGCTCACTCCCGTGGAGTTATTTAGGAGTCTGCACTGAGATAAGGGGGCAGTCTGCAGAGGCTTAGATACAAGGCAATCACAGAGGTAAAACATATATTAATATAACTGTGTTGGTTATGCAAAACTGGGGAATGGGTAATAAAGGGACCAGCTATCCTTTTAAACAATAAACATTCTGGTGTAGACTGTCCCTTTAAGCTAAATCTCTTCAAAGCTGAGCTCCTTATTTTCCCCCCTTCTTCCAAAATCCCTATCCTCCAACATTCTCTAACTGTTGACAATAGCATCATTCCCCCCTCTTTCACTCCCCACATCCAGTCTTCCTGCCACCTCCACCTTAAAAACATCTCCACTTCTTCACACAAGACACAACTAAGACTTTAATCTACTCTCTCATCATTTCCCACCTTGACTATTGTAACTCCAGCCTCTCCGGCCTCCCTATCTGCCATCTATCTCCCACAATCCATAAAAAATTCCAGGCTGATCTTCCATATATGTTGCTCCTCATCTGCTGCACCTCTCTGCCAGTCCCTTCACTGGCTTCCTCTACCTCCAGAATAAAATACAAAATCCTGACTCTAACTAAACTAACTTTCAAAGCTCTCAATAAAACTGCTACACCATATATCTTCAACCTCCTTTCCAGATACTCCTAGTTCTGCTCATGACCTCCTTCTCTCTTGTTACCTCCTCACATTCCCATCTTCAAGACTTCTCCAGACTGGCCCCTATTTTGTGGAACATTCTGCCTCACTCCACAAGACTCTCTCCTAGTTTTCAAACCTTCAAGCACTCCTTAAAGGCTCTTACAATATACACTAACATTTTCTTATCTTAGTTCCTCTCCCCCTTTAGTTATCCCCTTGAACCCCCTTAGCATGTAAGCCTACGAGCCCAGCTGCTTTGTAGATCACTTTCATGAGACCTGATTTACAACAATGAAACTCTTAGCAGAGCCCTCTATTCCTTTGTCTCCCATAATTGCTACATTGCATATTATACCCATGTTTTTAGCGCTACAGAATCTGTTGGTGCTCTACAAATAACGGATGATAATAATAATAGGTCTTGGTTTTGTGCACATAAAGAATTGCTAACTGCAATGCACATTATTGAAATATAAAATTTTAAATATTAATAAAAATTAAAAAATTGTATAATACTGTACAAAGTATATAAATTCTATAGATAATTTAGATATTTTTAAAGTATATAGTTTTTAATAATGTTCATTAATATTTTTAAATATTTTATATTTAATGTTTCAATAACGTGTATTGAAGCTAGCAATTCTTCATGTGCGCTAACCCGACACCATATTATACCTAAATTTTGAACCCCAATGCACTATACGCATATTTTGCATTTTTCTATGTTCTTCACATAGAATGTTTTTCATTTGTATTATAAAAAATATATATATATATATATATATATATGTGTGTGTGTGTGTGATAATGTTAATGTAAAATAGATATCTATATGGATATATATATATATACACACAGGTACATATATATATATATATATATATATATATATATATATATATATATATATATATATGTATTTAAAATAAAAATAGCATTGTTCTGTATGTTAAGAACTTTGGAATGTGAAATAGGAATTACTCCTGTTGGGTTAGCGCATGAGTGATTGGTGTTAAGTTTTTTCCTCTGCGCTTTCTAATGACTTATATAAGGAGAATATGTTAATGTGGTTGCACGCAAAAAGCTTACTTCTAGCAAAGTTTACACTCAAGCGAAAATGCTAAATAGTGTGCAGCTTGTAATCTGAACCTCCTTCAGATATTCCTTTCATTAAAAAGATTATCCATTTAAGTCTTCCCAGGACATACTTGAAAACGAGAGAAATCTCAATGTATCCTTCCTGGTAAAATATTTTATAAATAAATAAATCAATATAAATAAATAAATAGAAAACAAAAATCTAATTTTTGACACAAATGTGTATTCGTGATTAATTGAACGCACAAGTTTACTTTCCCTTTAAATCTTTTTCTTTGAATAACAAATTATTATTTTTAATTTATTGTATTTTACAACAAGCATAGAAAATCAAAATAGCATCAGTGGCCAAAGCAGAAAAAATATGGTACACACAAATGAATTAAATTGATTGTCAATCCTAGCGTTTGTGAAACACTAGGATTGACCATTGGAACAAATAAAGTATAAAATAGTTCATGCTGAAAGTTCCTTTGTTTCAAACATTCACCGTACTGAGCTGCTCAGGCAGCCCATGGCAGAACGCTATTTTGCTTGAGAGGTGACGTTTCCACCTCTTAGCAAATAGCTGTATGTTCCAGCAGGCGACAAGCCGGATTTCCTGCACGGCTATTAGCTAAGAGGTAAAAACTTAAACTCTCAGCAAAACAGCATTCTGCTGTGGGCTGCCTGAGCAGCTCAGTACGGGGAACGCTTGAAACAAATAACGGAACTTTTAGATGTGACTGAAAGTCCCCTTTATTTTTTCCAATGGTCAATCAAATTGACCATCACTTTAAGGTTTGCTGTACTTTTCCCAACACAGGAAAAGAGGCAGAGTTTTAATTTATTGTTAAAAACGCAACACTGGTTGCCTCATGAAGAAGAAAGCCTTATTTACACTCCACGCTAATCTAAAATCATTTAGAACCTTCAGTCAGTCCTGTGTGACTGACCCCTTGGAGCAACGTAAACATAAGGGGGTCTATCTATCAAGCTCCGAAAGGAGCTTTACGTCCCGTGTTTCTGGCGAGTCTTCAGACTCACCAGAAACAGCAAATATGAAGCAGCGGTCACAAAGACTGCAGCTCCATAACCCTGTCCGCCTGCTCTGAGCAGGCGGACGGGAATCGCAACAATTCAACTCGATCGAGTACGATCGGGTTGATTGACACCCCCCTGCTGGCGGCTGATTGGCCGCGAGTCTGCAGGGGGTGGCATAGCACCAGCAGCTCTTGTGAGCTGCTGGTGCAATGTTAAATGCGGAGAGCGTATTGCTCTCCGCATTCAGCGATGTCTGCGGACCTGATCCGCACTGTCGGATCAGGTCCGCAAGACATTTCTTAACTATGCCTCATAGGCTATTAGATAATTTTATTTACCCATGACAAATGCTAAAAAATTATATTCTTTACCTGAGAGGGAAACTCTTGTAGTTGTTTAGGGCTTTGAACTTATTCATTTTACCAACATGGCACTTTGCACTACGGATTAAGACTCAAGCTCTGCTAATATTGTTTCACAATCCAAAACCTAAGCAACCAGCTTGTATAAAACAATGAAGATTATGTTTAAAAGTATATTTTTGTTTCCCTAAAATTCATGAATAAGGAAGTAACAAAATTATATTTCAAGTCATCCATTTACCTGTGACCGATTACACGTCAGTAGATAAACAGATTAAAAGGGACAGTATAGGCAAAATTTTTCTTATTTTATTTAAATGAATACATTTTTAAAATGTATTTTACTTACGCCTAGATTTAGAGTTTTGTCGGTAAAGACCTGCGTAGCTAACGCTGCTTTTTTTTCCCAGCGCACCCTTAAGACAACGCTGTTATTTAGAGTTGTCTGAGTGGCTGCGTTAGGCTCAGAAAAGGGAGCGTTGAGCATAATTTACCTTCCCTTCAACTCTCAATACCAGCGTTGCCTACGGTAGCGGTAAGCTGGAAAAACGTGCTTGTGCACGATATCCCCATAGGATACAATGGGGCTGTGCTGGCTGGAAAAAAACCTAACACCTGCAAAAAAGCAGCGTTCAGCTCCTAGCGCAGCCCCATTGTTTCCTATGGGGAAACACTCTCTAAGTCTGCACCTAACACCGTAACATGAAACCCGAGTCTAAACACCCCTAACCTTACACTTATTAACCCCTAATCTGCCGCCCCCGCTATCTCTGACACCTGCATTATACTATTAACCCCTAATCTGCCGCTCCGGACACTGCCGCAACCTACATTATCCCTATGAACCCCTAATCTGCTGCCCCTAACATTGGCAACTCCTATATTTATTACCCCCTAATCCGCCCCCCCCCCAACGTCGCCGCTACCTTACCTACACTTATTAACCCCTAATTTGCCGACCGGACCTTGCCTCCACTATAATAAATGTATTAACCCCTAAACCGACGCACTCCCGCCTCGCAAACACTATAATACATTTTATTAACCCCTAATCTGCCCTCCCTAACATAGCCGCCACCTACCTACAATTATTAACCCCTAATCTTCCGCCCCCAACATCGCCGCTACTATAATAAAGTTATTAACCCCTAAATCTAAGTCTAACCCAAACCCTAACACCCCCCTAACTTAAATATAATTTAAATTAAACTAAATAATATTCCTATAATTAAAAAAAATATTCCTATTTAAAACTAAATACTTACCTATAAAATAAACCCTAATATAGCTACAATATAACTAATAATTACATTATTGCTAATTTAGGATTTATATATATTTTACAGGCAACTTTGTATTTATGTTAACTAGGTACAATAGCTATTAAATAGTTAGTAACTATTTAATAGCTACATAGTTAAAATAAGTAGAAAATTACCTGTAAAATAAATCCTAACCTAAGTTACAAATACACCTAACACTACACTATCATTAAATTAATTAAATTAATTAACTACAATTAGCTAAACTAAAATACAATTAAATAAACTATTCTATAATACAAAAAAACAAACACTAAATTACAAAAAAATAAAACAAAATTACAAGAAGTTTAAAGTAATTACACCTAATCTAAGCCCCCTAATAAAATAAAAAATCCCCCCAAAATAAAAAAAATGCCCTACCCTATTCTAAATTACAAAAGTTATCAGCTCTTTTACCAGCCCTTAAAAGGGCTTTTTTGCGGGGCATTGCCCCAAAGTAATTAGCTCTTTTACCTGTAAAAAAAAGATACAACCCCAACCCAACATTAAAACCCACCACCCACATACCCCTACTCTAACCCACCCAACCCCCCCTTAAAAAAACCTAGCACTAACCCCCTGAAGATCTCCCTACCTTGAGTCGTCTTCACCCAACCGGGCCAAAATCTTCATCCAAGGTGCGCAGAGGAGATCCTTCATCCGGTAGAAGTCTTCATCCAGGCGGCGTCTTCAATCTTCATCCATCCGGAGCGGAGTGGAGCATTCTTCAAAAGAGCCGACACGGAGCCATCCTCTTCAACCGACGACTGAACGACAAATGAAGGTTCCTTTAAGGGACGTTATCCAAGATGGCGTCCCTTCAATTCCGATTGGCTGATAGGATTCTATCAGCCAATCAGAATTAAGGTAGGAAAAATCTGATTGGCTGAAGGAATCAGCCAATCAGAATCAAATTCAATCCGATTGGCTGATCCAAGGCGAGCTCGATGTTATGGAGGGCAGATTAGGGGTTAATAAAATTTATTATAGTGTTTGCGAGGCGGGAGTGCGGCGGTTTAGGGGTTAATACATTTATTATAGTGGCGGCGAGGTCCGGTCGGCAGATTAGGGGTTAATAAGTGTAGTTAGGTAACGGCGACGTTGGGGGGGGCAGATTAGGGGGTAATAAATATAATATAGGTGTCGGCGATGTTAGGGGCAGCAGATTAGGGGTTCATAGGGATAATGTAGGTGGCGGCAGTGTCCGGTCGGCAGATTAGGGGTTAAAAAATTTTATTAGAGGGTTGGCGATGTGGGGGGTGGCTCGGTTTAGGGGTACATAGGTAGTTTATGGGTGTTAGTGTACTTTATAGCACAGTAGTTAGGAGCTTTATATTCCGGCGTTAGCCCATAAAGCTGTTAACTACTGACTTTTTTTGGCGGTAGGAGTCTTCTCGGTAGAGGCTCTACCGATCAGTTCTTCCAAGACTCCAAATACCAGCGTTAGGCAAATCCCATAGAAAACATAGGATACGCAATTGACGTAAGGGGATCTGTGGTAGTCTGGAGTCACAGAAAGGAAGTGAGCGGTAGACCCTTTCCTGGCTGACTCTAACGCCTAGATTTAGAGTTTTGCGTTAGCCGTCAAAACCAGTGTATAGGGCTTCTAACGCTGCTTTTTACCGCCCGCTGGTATTTAGAGTTTACTTACCGACACTCCAAAATTTCCTAACGCTGAAATCTCTACCTCAAAGCAAAGTGTGGAAAACAGCACCAACAGATATGTGGCTTGTGGGGCACGGAACCCAGGATCTGCCTTATCCTGCAAATACTCCAAGTAGAAATAATGATTTGTTCCAGCCACCAATAGTTAAAAGACCTTTATTTCTTCATTAGTAGGGTCTTTTAACTATTGGTGGCTGGAACAAATCATTATTTCTACCAGCTGAAATCTCTACCGACAACTCAGACCCAGGAGTTAACATCTACCGACAAAATAAACATCCACGAATCACAAAACAAATATTACACAAAGTACACTTACACTCATACAAACACTACACTATATTTATTTTTCATATGTAATATTTTTTTATCAAAATAGAAAGGATCAAATTTGCGAGATCTCGACTGTTAGAAAAAAAAACAACACAAATCCATTTTGCCATTGACTTACATTGACAGACGGGAAAAGACACTCATATAGCTACATCTAACTAATGATATTATCACAAACATACACTCATCGATGCATACAAACAATATACACCACATTACATACACAAAAAGTTATTTATTACGAAATGAACAAGATTTAGCTACTTTTTCACACAAGACCATGACCACTCACTTTACGCTCAAAACCAGTCTTGGATTTTATTTACACAAAAATTTTGAGCCTCCATTGACTTCTATGGGGAAGACGTGCTCGTGCACGTGCCAGACAGATTTCCCTAACACACGCAAAAAGCGTAGACAAAAAAACTCTAAATACCAGCGCTAGAATTCAGAAAATAACTCATGTTTTTCTGCGTTAGCCCCGCTATGACAAATAGATAAAGAAATGGCTATTTCCCTATGGTGGACTTATGGAGTTTACTTATGGGAAATTCACAACAACATTAAATTGTATGATACTTTTACATTACATCAACTACAAATCACCATCACTAGTAACAAACATTTTCAACAATTACATCACATTTAAACGGACAGAAAAATAATTGGAACATTTCAGGATTCACAAACAGTAGACAATGGGAAACACCTCTCATTTACCTTTATTATTGCATTTCATTTATTCAACTCATATGCTTGCAGCAACAGCATATCTACATAGGCTTAACACATGATCATTCATGGATGCACATACTTTACTTTTACACCATTCACTCATACATGTGCATTCAAATGATGGGTGAAAAACACATTACATTTTCTCTATGAATCAGGAAACAGAAAATAGGGAATTTACTGTACCTTTAACATCATGATTCGATCACAATAAACCATTAGGAATTACGTACAATAAGAACATCATTAGAACAGATTACAGCTGTCACTTTATGGGAAGGAACAACAATGCGAGACCGCTATATAGAAGTCAGCATATGTGGGACACAATCACAATATATACGTATATGTACATAACACGCATCTCGCAACCACAAAGCACACATTTAGATTTTATTCAGCACACAATAACAATGTAGCACAATACAACAACACAATGAGGATTTCAGAACTACACAGGCAGGTTAATAATATGATGACGTCATTAGAAGATTCAACCATACACATTACAGATTGACGACTGTACCGCCCCTTTCAGAACTTTAGCACTCAATACTACAATACAACATATACGTAAACAAGAGTTTTGAACATCATTATTATGGCGATTTTAATGGGACGTGTAATAAATATTGTCAGCTTGCAAATCACTTATATATACAGCACTACAGATGACAGCCGGAAGTTCAGAATTATTATGGCGATTTTAAAGGGACGCGTACAATATTGACATCTCGCTAATCACTTATATATACAATACTACAGATGGCAGCCGGAAGATCTTCAGTATTATTGCGATTTTAATGGGTCGCGTACAATATTGACATCTCGCTAATCACTTAAATATACAATACTACAGATGACAGCCGGAAGTTCGGAATTATTATTGCGATTTTAAAGGGACGCGTACAATATTGACATCTCGCTAATCACTTATATATACAATACTACAGATGACAGTTGTTACTTTATCGTTTACAAACAATATTGCAGCAACATTGATCGATCAGATTCTATGCCATTATACACAACTATGCACTTTCATTCATGTTAGCGTGGACGTGTGCTTTTTACTATAACATCGCGTTTAATAAATATTTATTATGCATATGAACAAACATTACAAACATGCACTGTATGTGTGATATTTTACACTTTCACATTAAGATTGTGTGATATACCTTTAAGGTATATCCCCGCCTACTAAACCTCCACCCTACTTAAAGGGAACCTCAACACCTAATTAACATATTCTAAACTAACTTTTTCTAACTGTGCAAAATAAACTAACTAGCAATGCTGTATGCAGTCTTTTCATCTTACTGCATTTTATTTTTGATAAAAGCTTTATAATTTAAACATTGATTTGCAGCATTGGATGTGATGCAAGCTGCCATTTGTTAAAGTATTTTTCACAACAGTGTGTCACGTGATGCACACGGCACCAGCTATTAGTAAATCACAGTGAGCCCTGCAGTCAGTGTCTGACAAGAACGGCTTCAGGCACTGTTATGTTTATAAATAGAACGAGCAGGGAAAGGAAGTGTAAGGGGGAGGAGAGGTTAAGACAGAGGGAGGCACAGGAGGAAGAAAGGCTCCGGAGATCATATGTAAGGTAGATGAATGTCTCTTGTTACAATTTTTATGCAGCGTGAGTTTGCTTTCTTTCTTCCCCCTGTGCCTCGCTCTCTCCACCTCTCCTCCCCCCTCACACTTCCTTCCCTCCTCGTGCTATTTATAAACATAACAGTGCCTGAAGCCGTTCTTGTCAGACACTGCAGGGCTCACTATGATTTAGTAATAGCTGGTGCTGTGTGCATCACGTGACACAGTGTTGAGGAACGCACGTTACAAGATGGCAGCTTGCATAGCTTATACAATGCTGCAGATCAACGTTTACATTGTAAAGCTTTTATCTACAATAGAATGCAGTAAGATAAAAACTGCATACATCATTACAATCAGTTTATTTAGGATAATCAGTAAAAGTTAGTTTAGAGCATTTCCAGCAGGTGTTTAGGGTCCCTTTAATCTGATCAGCACTATCATTCCCTGCCTGAAAATTGCTTCTACTCCTTGGAGTTATTCAGACCGCAGCTTTTGTTACTCTGAGGATTCTTTCACAAAGGCTTTATATATTTATCACAACTCTGCACCTGTAATAGGTTCTGCTTGTGCTTCAGCAAGTTGCTGTTCTACTTGCTTCGTTACTTCGAAGCTCAACTCATCGCAACTCTATCGGGTTACCTGAACCTGAGATTCGGATCAAGGATCCGCCGGATCTACATTCCAGCATTCCGGAAGTCGCACTCACGCTACCACCGAAGACCGGACCGGTCACAGAGGTACACGGCTCTGCAAGATCAGGTATTATCCAATACATCTGAGGTATACAAACCTTACTTACCTACTTACCAGAGTCCGTTCATCCATATTGCCTCATATGTTTGCTGGTCTGTTACGTATCACCGGAAAGACTTAAAATATCATTGTTATGACTGTCCTATGTAAATATTTTATGAATGAGTGTGTGAGTGCGTGAAGACATCTGAGACAAGTACAAAGTATCACTATTTGTAACATTCAACCTACGCTACTAAGGAATCTTAATTAAAGGAATAACTCTCCAAAACCTGTTATTCCTTAGTTTAATCACTAATTCAAGTTTATTCAAACAACTTGGTTTCTACCTACTCTTTATTGCATTGCTATTTATCAGTCATTATCACCTCTTGGCAAGATAAGAAGTTTCTTTACAGTAACCGTCTCACTTATGTAATAGCAGGTTGTTAAAGCCATATAATCTGCTATTTTCATTAAAAGAGCAACAAACCCTAACAAAATACACTGCATTTATTCCAGTATGAAACAGGTCATCACAGATTCATTGGGGGAAAACAACATTTCACCAAACATTTAAGTAAACCGCCCACTTTGAAAGCATTCGCACCGCTCACATACAAACAAGTGTATACAATCAGCAATCATTACAAACTCACTACCATTGGACTAATTGCACTATAAATCCCCCAAACAACATGGCCAAAATGTCCATGGTGATCGTCATTGTATCAATTAGCTTCTGTGTTTTTGCATACCTTGTTACTCCTTGCGTTGTGTTTGCTCTGCTGTTTGGCTTCGTGCTGCTAAGCTTTGGCAAATATGGATGACGATGATCTGGTAGACGCTGCTGGTGGTGCTGTCGCCCAAGTAGCGGTTGATAGAAACAGGCAGCCTTGGCGGCTCTGAGTGAGACAAAGGGCTCGTCTGGTTGGAGGTCCTCGTGTCTACAGGGTAAGACCCACCTTGGAAAATATGAGCGACTTCGAGGTTTATGACAAGTATAGGCTCAATCGCGAACAGCTCATTGGCCTTTACGATGTTCTTAGACCTCATCTGGAGCCACGTATACGAATTAGGACTGCTGTCCCTGGCATCACTAAGCTGCTAAGTTGTATATACGTCCTGGCCTCCAGGAGTTTTCAATCAGGAGAGATGTACATGCATGGCCTGTCTCAAGGTACATTCTCGGTGGTGTTTGATCACTTTCTGGACGCCATGGTACGTATCAGTAAGCATTACATAGGATTCCCTCAGAATTATGGTGATTGGAGGCGCCTGAACAGGGAATTCTTTGCTATCACTGAATTGCCCAATGTCTTGGGAGCAATAGATTGCACCCACATTGCGCTGCATGCTCCAGCTTCCGAAATCGCAAACATTTCCATAGCCTCAACGTGCAGTATGTTTGTGACGCACGGATGTGGATTATGCAAGTGTGTGCGAATTTCGGCGGGGCTTGTCATGATGCCCGCATCCTCTCTCTGTCCTCCCTGTGGCGGCAGTTTGAGGAAAGACAATTTCCCCCTGGGTATCTCGTTGGTGAGTATTTGTGCACAACATGGTTAATTAGTTAGACAATTGCCACTGTAGTCTTAAACTGTTAGTGTAATGTGCAGCTATAGGATGCAATTTAACCATTTCTTTATCTTTCCGCAAATGTCTAGTTTTAGCTCAAAACAGATATGTAGCATGTCTTACCTTAAATGCTCAGATAGAGAATGCAATGTAACAATGCCATTGTCTCATTCCGAAAATGTCTAGTTTTAGCTCAAAGCAGATATGTAGCATGTTTTATCTTAAATGGCCAGATTGAAAATGCAATTTAACCATTTTTCTTTTATTTTAGCAAAGGTCTGGTTTATGCGAAATACACATATGTAGCATGTCTTAGCTGAAATGAGCAGATAGAGAATAAGATTGAACCATGTCATTGTCTCTTTACGCAAATGTCTAGTTTTAGCTCAAAGCAGATATGTAGCATGTTTTAGCTTAAATGGCCAGATTGAAAATGCAATTTAACCATTTTTATTTTATTTTAGCAAAGGTCTGGTTTATGCGAAATACGCATAGGTAGCATGTCTTAGCTGAAATGGGCAGATAGAGAATAAGATTTAACCATGTCATTGTCTCTTTATGCAAATGTCTAGTTTTAGCTCAAAGCAGATATGTAGCATGTTTTAGCTTAAATGCCCAGATTGAAAATGCAATTTAAGCATTTATTTTGAATTTTAGCAAAGGTCTGGTTTATGCAAAATACGCATATGTAGCATGTCTTAGCTGAAATGGGCAGATAGAGAATAAGATTTAACCATGTCATTGTCTCTTTACGCAAATGTCTAGTTTTAGCTCAAAGCAGATATGTAGCATGTTTTAGCTTAAATGGCCAGATTGAAAATGCAATTGAACCATTTTTCTTTTATTTTAGCAACGGTCTGGTTTATGCGAAACACGCATAGGTAGCATGTCTTAGCTGAAATGGGCAGATAGAGAATAAGATTTAACCATGTCATTGTCTCTTTAAGCAAATGTCTAGTTTTAGCTCAAAGCAGATATGTAGCATGTTTTAGCTTAAATGGCCAGATTGAAAATGCAATTTAACCATTTATTTTGATTTTTAGCAAAGGTCTGGTTTATGCGAAATACGCATATGTAGCATGTCTTAGCTGAAATGGGCAGATAGAGAATAAGATTGAACTAGATTATTATTTTTAAATTAAAACATTTGTTATTGGATTATCGTGTAAACAAATACATTTGTTTAATATAATTACATTTTTGTGGATTAAATTTTAATTTTGTTCTGTTCATAATTCATAGGTGATTCTGGTTACATGAGCCGGCCTTGGCTCATTACGCCGTTACGTAACCCTACTGATGAGGCTCAGGAGCGCTACAATAGGGCGCACAAGAGAACTAGGGCTGTGGTCGAGAGGATGTTTGGGCTCCTCAAAATGAGATTCAGATGCCTTGACAGGTCGGGAGGAGCCCTCCAGTACAGCCCTCAGAAGGTGGCTAAGATCGTTATAGCCTGTAGCGTCCTGCATAATATTGCACAGCGGGCTGG
Source organism: Bombina bombina (assembly GCF_027579735.1). Taxonomy (NCBI): domain Eukaryota; kingdom Metazoa; phylum Chordata; class Amphibia; order Anura; family Bombinatoridae; genus Bombina; species Bombina bombina. The sequence continues at coordinate 517,278,340 of NC_069501.1, read as the reverse complement.
GATGCTACAGGCTGTCCAGGCGCCCTGATGCCTCCTCCAAGATGAGGAGGACGAGCCTGTTCTAGAGGGGCCATTCCGGGACGAGGGGCTCAATGTCAGAGCAGACATCATCAACCACCACTTCAGACGGTAAATAATAGAAGTTAGATTGGAGTATTGTCAATAGATGTGAACTCTAGGGAAATGACAAGTAGAGAATTGTGCAAACATGTTAGGATTGTTCATCAAATGATAACAATTTTTACATTTATTAATATAGGTGATGCTGTGGTCATTGGGTCCTGTAATGAGTCTTTGCCACCTGGTTTTTAAAGACAACATCAGCTGGTAAGTATAAATGCATGGACTGTGGCTGGCAGGAATTTTCTACAAAAATACATCATATGGCATACATTTTCAAAACTAGTATTTAGTTTACACATTACTTAAAATTTAAATACTCAAAAAGGGATCCTCTAGCATGACTATCCTCTAGCATGACTATGGTTCAAAGTCAGATTCAAAGTCACACATTAGAGGTTCATTCTGCTCAATATGACTCATCTTCACACTTGATTGATAGAACATAACACAAGATGCTACACACGCTTAGTAAGCTAGTGACAGAAATTGTTTCAGAAATGGGGGGTGGGAGAGGGGTACAGAACTGATTCACACACTTGTATTCATATTTTTATTCACACTTTTTCTGCCATTAGGGAGATGACTTAATCTAAAGACTGAAAGTGAAGAATTCCAAGACTGAAAGTGAAGAATTCCAAGACTGAAAGTGAAGAATTCCCAGACTGAAAGTGAAGAATCCAAGATTGAAAGTGAAGAATCCAAGATTGAAAGTGAAGAATACCAATGGGATCATGTCTGGCATTGTCTTTCAAATGTGCTGACCTGGAAAACCATACAAAGACACGTTCACATGGTAAGTGGCAACAATTTGATGGATTAAGGCTGTGGAGGCATCCTATTGGAGACACTTAGATTATTTTTTTATTTTTATGCTAAAATAGTTTTTATTGAGATAACATTTTCCGACATTACACCTGTTTCATACAATAGTTTATTATTATTATAGTCATTTTTCCAGACATGGACACACAAAACTTAGTACATTTTGTTTTCAAGTTTACAAGTCTGCTACTGGTATCCTATATATATAGTAAGTTTTTGAAACTGATGTCTCCCGTCTGATATGTTTCTTATGAAAAAAAAAAACATCCAATATATATCTCATTTTCTGTATGCTAAGAAAAATTAAAATTAATCAAACGAAAAATAACTGAACAAATAAACCTGGCATTTGGTCTTTTAGGATCTATTAATCAAGTATCAATATAATCTCTTATGACTAGTTCTTCTAGTGTGTCACTCTATTGTAATCTCCTCCGTATTTGTGGCATCCAAGTGAGATAGGCTAAGTCTGATGCATGATCCAGTAGAACCAGACTTTGTGAAATGTGTCAACCGTGCCCAGTATCATTGCTGCTGTTTCATGTAAGGAGTATGTCATTTTAAATCTTTCTAGTATTTCATGCCATGTTGGTACTCCTTCCTTCCAGTGTCTCGCGATACTAACCCTCGTGACCGTGCATAGTATTCTAATGAGAGTATTAACATGTTTATTAAAATTTGGTAATGGAGCATTTAATAATCCCTGAGGTATGGTTAACAGTATTTGCTCTTCTAAAAGAGAACTTAGATGGGCTGAGAGTTTGGTCCAGATGTGTGCAACTCTGGGGCATTCCCACCACATGTGTATATAAGTCCCGATTGAGTTACATCCCCTGTAACAGTTCCTGTTCCCACCCTTTGTGTAGTGGGAAGTTCTAAGTGGTGTTAAGTACCATCTAAAGATGACTTTGAGGCTATTTTCTATTTTTTTATTTTTAGATGGTATTTCACAGTCCTCTATTTTGGAAATTATGAATAAGACACCTATTGAAGATAAACTGTTTTCTAGAGAATTGACTTTCAAAGACCATGCATAATCCAGGTTGGTTTGCCCAATGCATGCTAGTTAAGAATCACAGGAGGAAGAATGTTAAATATTTTTAAAAGATACATGTCCTATATTAGAATATTTGTATCTTACATACATTACCCCTACTTTGTGATACAGAAGAATCCAATTATGAACAATCAGACTAAGGAATACATATTATAGATGATATAGAGGTATTTGAATGGACATGAAATATTACATTTATGTTCAGCATACATATATGTATTTTTATTATTTTAAATGTTATATGCATTATTTGGTATAATTGGAAATGCTGATATTTAAATGTAATATTGATTATACAATATAATGGTATTTTAAATGATGGATATGAATAGATTTTATGTTTGATTTGTAAATAACATTTCTCAAAAAGTTAGAGCATAGACACAAGATGATTTTAAAGTTATTTTATTTAATGAATATTTTACGACATGTGTGTATTAAATAACTAATGTTTTTTTTTCTCTTTTTTTCAGAGTTTCATCTGTGATGAATTACACTTGTTCTATTTATTTTTGTGATTAAAACAAAAAACAAAAATCAAAAAAATAATTTGTAATAAACTTTTTTTATTATTATTTTTATTAAAGACCATCTTTTTAACAGATTATAATAAATATCCATATAATCTGACAATAAAAAATTTTTTTTTGACTCCCATGACTGGTAGTTGTCTATTTGACAAGCACATGCATAATATCAAATTAGACATCATGTATTGAATTAATTTTCGAAAATCCACTTATTCAGAGAATGTTTAAGTCAAGTAGCTTTTAAAAATTAATTTGGGAGTGAAATCCATTGATGCTTTTATTGTGTAATTTATAGATGTTAAAATTTTAAAATATTTTCAGTTATGTAGTCAGAATTCGACATAACAACTTTGTTAATTTCACTTTTAAGAAGGGAAAGTGGTTCACTTACATTAAAGGGTTAGAAATTGATTCCCATGTGAACCTAATTAAAATATATTTTTATAATTACTATTATAAATGCAATAATTTAAAATAGTTTTTTAATTAAATTAAGCTTTTTACATACCTTAAATTTAAAGGTTCAATTGTCATGAAATGTGCGGTAATGACTGCCCATAAAATGAGGCATGGCTCATATAATCCATCATCCGCCCCCCATCCAATGGCAAAGCTGCTGGGCCCCTTAATTTAAATATTGTATTCAGTCAGCATTGCATGCGCAGTACTGACGTTAAATCACAGCTGTTCACAGCTTATTCATCCTATTGGTTGAAGGGGCAGCTTCACACCAGCAACTGATTGGAGACAGCTTCAGGATGAGAGCTGTGCAACACTTTACAAGCTGCTTCTGTCCTACACTAAGGAGAGCAGCGTGTATACTAGAATTATTCCCTGCCTGTGATGAAGTCCATCTGTGTTTTAGACGTTGAGTACGGCAGTGAGTTTGAGAGCTATGTTTATTTAACTGTCGGGCTAATCTTCCCCTCCCTCTGGCTGTGTTTGCTTGATTAATGACGATGAGGGCTCCGTTTTCACATAAAAGCAAACACATCCAGAGGGAGGGGGAGATGAGCCTGACAGTTAAATAAACATAGCTCTCAAACTCACTGCCGTATTCAACGTTTAAAACACAGATGGACTTCATCACAGGCAGGGAATAATTCTAGTATACACACTGCTCTCCTAATGGTCTCTTCTCATTTGCAAGTGTGAAGCCGCCCCTCCAAGCGATGCTTATGTAAAGATTTGAACTCTGTGACTCTTGATGCAGGAGATGAGATCTGTGAACAAAATCTGTCAGGTGCGGTGCCTGCTTGAAAGAACTCTCAGTAGCCTGGGGGCGAGTCTGCGCATGCGTTGCTAATAAAATAGTTTAATTGCGCATGCAGGCCGCCATGGTGTTCCTACCTAGGTAGAACATCGTAACAGGACCCATATAATGTTTAAAAAATGGGTTTGGCGCAGTACCAAGTTTCTAATCGAAATTACAAAAAACAGAAAGAAAACTTTACAAAGGTACCAATTACAAATGCATTTATTATTTTAAGAAGTTTTTAATGAGTTAAAAATATTTTTTGGGTTTACTATCCCTTTAAAATGACAGTGTAGTTGAATTTTAAATTTGTTTTATAAGATCTTGTATCTTCCTTAGGTATACAAAAACATTATTTTCATAAATATAGCTTTAAAAATCATGAAAATGGTTAATTTCATATTTTGCACAAGCTAGTTATTGGATGCCATATTGATTGATTTTCTGTTCTAGTGGAGTCATTTGAATGGTCATTTAACTATAGCTAGTTTGTAATATAATTTCACATAATTATTTATCTTACCTCTTGGTTAGATATCACATATCTATATGTATTTTCATTCCCCTTTAGTTTATTTCTACAATGTTAAATCAACATATTCCTAATGGTTTGGTCCTTAAAGGGGCATTCCAAAAATATATTGTGTATTGAATTTTAACCAATACAAATTAATTTTTCTAATATTTTGAATGTACTATTATCTATTTACATTCAGTCTTTAAATATACTTTGAAAAATATATATCAATGCACATGTCTTAGACAATGACATAAGGCATCTATGTGCAACCAGTAATCAGCATCAAAATAGCCTATCTAGCTATGTTTTTAATCCAAGAATATATATATTTAAAAGCTAATGAGAGAATAAAACTAAATATGAAGTTGTTTTAATATTCTATTATCCAGCAAAATACGTAAAGAACATATAGCTTAATGTCCCTTTAAGCTGAAGACGGCGAAATACAGCCATTAGAATATATTTCATTCACAGTGGGGAAAACAATCCAGAAGGTAATCTAAATATGCTTTAGTCACATGTTATACTAAGTTTGAGAAAGGAAGGTGCATAGGTTTATGATCTTTCAAGCATTATTGGGAAATGTCTCCTTAAAGGGACATGAACACAAAATATCCTTAAGAGATTTAAAGAGTGTCTTTTACTTCTATTATCTCATTATCTTGACATACTTTGCTTGAAAAGCATATCGAGATAGGCTCAGTAGATGAAGATTGGTGGATGCACAGAGATGCCTTATGTGATTGTCTTAACCATGTGCATTGAAATTTCTTCTGTTAAGGATATCTAAATCAAAAGATAAATTGAGTTACATTTTAAAGTCTAAACATTTTTTATCTCTACAGATCATTTGTTACAATTTTTTTGTTGTAATGTCTCTTTACAAATAAAGACGCCATTGCACAATAATATATATGAGCAGTTCAGACAAATACAATCTCGAGGTTTATTTACTAATAACAAACAAACATGTAGTTTAACATTTATAAACAGATTATCCAAGTTACGGACATTATAACCAGAAATTGCGCATTTATGAAATGTTGCGTGGGAAACATATCTTGCAACACGAGATTCGCATCTTTAAACATTCTAGACGAATGTCACGCAATAGTACACAATCAATGTGCATTATAAATACATTTAATAGAGCAATGTCAATACTTCACAATAGGTCATGAAATTGATTTAATGAACAATAAATACATACAATGTTAAATGTGTATTAATCCAACGTATTTGTATTAAAGAAACAGAACAATATTAAACCGAGAAATGTCTACAACATTTAATAATGTGACAGTATTAGATTTTAACGAGAATTTAAACATTAATATTTAACGGATCACGTATATTAAATCTGCGTCACACATATCCGCATGACAGGCCCATGAGTTACAAATAAGTCTACATGAAAAATTAAGTAACAGCACCACCAGGAGGTATGTGTATGGAAGTTACTAAGATATGAAACATTAAGGAATGGCCAATCAGAGTTCATCACACAAACACAACTTGAGTCAGGATGGTCTCACAGACATGATAATATTTAAAACTTTTATCCAATCAGATGTACAGATAACATGTCACATGGTGCATCTCATGTTTACTTCACCATATAAAAGTCCATTACACGTTGCCATCTTTGTCAGTTCTCTAATGCCTGCTGGTGTACTCTTTATATATATATATATATTATATACACAACTCGGCAGGCATGACACCTCCCAGGTTTGCCAAGCAGGAGAGCGCTGCACTGGTCCACGCCGTCCAGAGGTTTTATCCGCAGCTGTTTGGGAACCAGAAGAGGTCGACAGATGCAATTGTTAAGAAGGCCCTCTGGGAGTCAATCACCAATAAGGTTCAATTGGTGAAGGGCATCCAGAGGAGCCAGGATCAGATCATACGGAGGTTCGGAGATATGAGGTTGCGTCTGCAAAAAAAAGTGGGCCTCATAAGGGAGTGGGTACAAGCCCGGAAAAGAGGTGGAAAGAAAGTTGATCCCGAACGGAAACTCTACCTACTCCCTTATGAGGTCACTTTATGCAACCTCCTCAATCTCCGGGTCCCCAAAGGATTTAGATCCTCTCCATCCTCGGCCTCTTCTTCTTCCCTCACAGCTGCTGGATCAAAAACTCAGGGTCCAGTGCAGCTGCTTCTCCGTCCGGTGGCCTGGGAGGAGTTGAAATGGAGGCTGAACAAGGTAAATATCCTACTTTATATAATATATTAATATTTTATTTTAATTTTAATAAATGTGTAGATAGTCATATATTTAACCTATATAGATCTCACAACATACGCTACATATGATGTTTAGATATCTGATTTTAGATTAGTCACACATGAAATAGGAGTGATGTTTCTTGCGCTATCCAGAATATGCGTGACAGAGTGAATATGGAATTGCGCATCCGTGAAATCCCGAGCATCCACCATTTCATACATTGACTCTCTAATCATAACCCAGTTATAAATATTATATGTTATTGTTCAATATTAACAAATATACGATTTCCATCTCGTAATACACCCAATTGAAAATATATCATAATTTGTTATGAAATGAAACTCATCACACTACTATATCCAAATTAATTCTGATTCACGGATGCGCAATTCCGCTAGGAGTAATTGCGTAATGATCACGAAAGATAGAATTGCGCACACACGTGAAGATGTGTTTGCTGTAACTGGCATTGCTTTACACATGTTGGTCAAATCAAGGATGCGCAATTCCGCTAGGAGTAATTGCGTAATGATCAAGAAAAATAGAATTGCGCACACACGTGAACATGTGTTTGCTGTAACTGGCATCGCTTTACACATGTTGGTCAAATCACGGATGCGCAATTCCACTTGGAGTAATTGCGTAATGATCACGAAAGATAGAATTGCGCACACACGTGAACATGTGTTTGCTGTAACTGGCATTGCTTTACACATGTTGTTCAAATGTATACGTTAATTAGTATATATGGGAAGAATACAGTATCCTTATTTACAATCTTCTACATTATACAAAATATACTAGCAAGATCAAAAGAATAAACAAGGAAATATAGATATCAATTGATGATAATGCAAAAATTCAAGAAATTAATTAAAGCTACAGTCAACAACATAAAGTTTTGAAAATAAGAATACAGGATCGATTTATTGAGACATTAATTGATAAAACAATTAACTCATGTGAATAAAAATAGATTCTTATTTAGTAAATGTAAATGTATTTTTATCTTTTTTCGATACATGTCGTGATTATTATTAATGATATCCAATCCTCATTGAATATTTTACAGATATGGATGTTGGTGCTGGACCCTCGGGCCAGGGTTCTCAAGACTATGGTATGTCTCATTTTAATAGCAATTTGTCTTCGAAACATGTACACAACATTACATAACATAATACATTCACATTTTTCGAAATTTATATGGATACTCTAATTATCTTTTGTGTTTATTTCAAATTAAAATTCAAAAATACATGTTTTGATTAAATTGTAGTACAAATCATAAATTATGTGAATTTGAATATATCGCTTCTATTTTTGATATGTTCATTTTACTGTTAGATTAGTTTCCTGTCAAATTTTTATTCTGCCCCTGTGTATTGCTTGTCATTGTTTTGATATATTTTGACAACAATCACACATTTTTGCATATGTTAATATTTTAACAATATACATTACATATGTTTTTGGGTTGTTATCATTTAAGGGACATGAAAACAAAATTTAAAAATGACGGATTTAGACAAGTGATTTTCACTAATATTTTTAAATCACAGGCTGGATTTAATTGACCAATTAATCCAATAACACATTTTGCGCTTCATGTCCCTTTAAGAGAGTCTAATTAAAGAATATTGATGATATTCTTAAATTACAGTTTTTCTTGTTATTGCATGCTCAATACCATTCATTACATCAACATATGTTTTTGAAAATTCATTAACAGCAAAATTGACACATTAAGATATTTAAATCTTAAAGGGACACTGACCACATATTATTTCTGTTATCATTCACATAGAGCATGCAATATCAATCAAATATTTTATTTACTCCTATAATCATATTTTCAACATTCTCTTGTTATCTTAATTTTAAAAGCAATAATGTAATTTTAGATGCAGGTCCATTTTTGGTGACCAACCTGGGTTGTTCTTGATGATTGTTGTATACCTTCCACAAGCAATATTTAATGAACAAAAAATTTTCTTAGCTGCATTAAAATAAAATAAAAATTATAGGAGTAAATGTCAAATTAAATAAAACATTCATTTTATTTTAAAATCAATGTTTTAACCAAATTGATGTCAGTGTCCCTTTAATAATCAATTGATTCATTCCTCATTACATTGTTTGGATGAAACAATATTGATATCTAAATGACATATTCAGTCTTGGACTTACTTTATAGATATAAGCATACCCTAACAGCACCATGATTACATATTTGGATGAATAACTTCTGTTTTGCATTGTGATCCATTGCACAAATGGATCGATATGACACATGGCTTTGGTTTGATTTATCACCCGTTTTTATTTAAAATGTTGTTTGTGTGTATTCATTTAAAATCATTGATCAATGGGTATATTTAGATATGCAATATAATCATATGAGATGATTTGTGTGTTTAATATAGTCAGAAATTAAACATATGTTAAAGACATCTTTTTATTCAGAATAACCTGGATTCACTCATGCATTTATTCTTCAGATTAGTGCTCTATTGTTCTCATTTCGAAGTATATTTTTCGTAAAAATCGATAATGATGTGACTTAGTGATGTCCAAATTGTGTTCACTAATAGATATCTATATCATTCATAGATATAGTTCTTGTTGGGAGCCCGGGGGCATCCAGCACCGACGAGGAAATGCTTTCAAAGCATTCTGGTAAGTCCATTGACTCATTCATATGTCATTGAAGGTGTATTTGTAATCTATATTATGATCATGATTCTGATGAATCATTACATTTGAATCAAACATATAATTTAGTACTATGATTATATCTCTAATTTATTTAAATATTGAAAGATTAATATCTCAAAGCTTCTTAGTCTACACCTTTGTTGTTCAGAAGATGGATAACATATGTTTGTTTTTCTTATAAATTGTGTAAACAATCATGAAGTGATACACACATGAGAACTCTCAAATGTTGCATGTACTCTTATTTTGTGAATTTATATGAAATCCAAACACTAACATTAAATTCTTACTCATTGAGAATAACAAATCTAATGTCATTTGTATGCTCCATCAAAATGATGTAAATCATAACTTTGGATCAGTATATCTTTAATGCAACATTGATGTGTGTCTTGTAGTAACAGTAACATATGTTATAATATCTGATATTAACATGTACACAACATGTTATGTTTTACAGATATTGATGTAACATGTGGGACGGAGGAGGAAGAGGCGGCCATGGAGTCTGATGGTATGTGAAAGCTATCTAACATGTATCCAACATGTCTTATTGTTTGTAAACATTCTCATGAGGAAATTCAAAGTCTACAGCTTTGGCACTTGAAAAAGGATTATTCCTTTTCTTTTAGAATCCACTACTGCCCCCCTTTCCATTTTCCTTTTGAGATCATGATGTATGAGATGTTAATATATATTTTATTATATATTTCAGATGGACACTCCACTTCTGGGCATCATTCTCCCACCCCTGCCCAGGCCCCTCCCCCTGTAGAAGCCCCTGCCCAGGCCCCTCCCCCTGCAGAAGCCCCTGCCCAGGCCCCTCCCCCTGTAGAAGCCCCTCCCCCTGTAGAAGCCCCTGCCAAGACACAAGACCTTCCCGGCCCTTCCCAATCCTCCAGGCCTGTCCCTCCCAGAATTGACCCCGTTCGCCGCTCTCCCCGTATTTTGGCCCGTACAGTTCTCCAACCTGCCCAGTCCCCAACTCACCATGCCCAAGAATCCCCAGCTGTACGGGCTCCCCCAGAGCGGCACCCCAGCCCTCGCCAGCCCAATCCAAGCCCTCGCCACCAATATCCATCCCTCCCCCCTATCCCAACCTTCATTGTTCGAGGTGTCAGATCGTCCTTCCCAGGCACAGCTGTAAGTATCATTCTAAATCAACATTATAACATATTTAAAGTGACAGTGAACCAAAAATAATTTTAAATTTAATTCAAATAGAGCCTGCAATGTTAATCAACTTGATCATTTACTCCTCTTATCAATTTTTAAGAGTTCTCTTTGTCTCTTTATTTTTATGTTGAAAGGCATCTAATTGTTCCAATATTGTGAACTGTGGGGGGTTTTCTGTTTTATTGTTGGATTAATTTATCCACCAATCAGCAGGGACAACCAAGGTTGATCACAAAAAAATGCTATGAAATATAAAATGACATTGTTGCATTTAAATTAAAGATACAAAGAGAATGTATTAGATTTGATAATAGGAGTGAATTAAATGTTTAAAATATTTTTAACGGTCTATCTGAATCACAAATTAAAATATTTGTGGTCAGTGACCCTTTAATATCATCTCACTCCATATACCAATCACTACTACTTGTATTGAAAAATAGAAATATACATTTTTCTTACATTCTCTCTTCTGTAAACCACTGGGAGTGTAATTTCTTCTGCTTGCTGTGTTTACACATGTTGGCCTCATGGCAAAAAGCTTTAAGGATAGGTGTGGATACCACAGGATAAATAAACTATTGAAATTTACAATGTATGGACAATGGAAATAATGTTCAAAATATTCATAGACTCAAGCTGGAAAAGTGGATCAGTGTCAACAAATTACAGGGGATAACATTTTGGAGTAAACTGTACCTTTAATGGTTTATGTATTAAGAACATATTTCATGTGAAGATAAGCAATATTGAATATTTGATCGTAAGAATGATTTTGATTTCAAATTCAAATGTATATTTGCTAGATTTATATTATGTTTTGTAATTAACATTAATATTCTTCTATTTATTTGTTTTAGGTTGTGACTCAGCATGGCTCATGCTCAAAACTCTATCACGTATAGAGCAGGCAATGCTGAGGAACTCGCTGTTCCTGGGAAGGATGAATGACACCATTCATACCCTGCTCCAGGTTCAGCATTCGACTCTACGCCATATAAGGCGTTTACAGTCAATGCCTGAATCTGGAGCAGAGCATGAAGAGGACAATGAAAGTGATGCCCAGTAAGTGGAGTATCTGGAGATGCTCCAAGGTCGCCTTAAGATTAGTGATGTCGCGAACTTAAAAATTTTGGTTCGCGAACCGCGGACTCGATCTTCCGGTATTGTTCGCGAACCGGCGAACCGCCATTGACTTCAATAGGCAGGCGAACTTTAAAACCTACTGGCCACAATAGTGATGGAAAAGTTGTTTCAAGGGGACTAACACCGGGACTGTGGCATGCTGGAGGGGGATCCCTGGCAAAACTCCCATGGAAAATTACATAGTTGATGCAGAGTCTGCTTTTAACCCATAAAGGGCCTAAATCACCTAACATCCCCAAATTATTTGCAATAACGTGCTTTAAAACATCAGTTATGATGTCGTATCTATCAGGTAGTGTAAGGGTTACGGCCGCTTCAAAGTGACAGAGCAAACTCAAAGTGTAACATCACAGCAAACAACCGCAAACAGTCCATTTGCACAACCACGAGATAGATAGATTTGATAGATAGATACATACATAGATTACATAGCTCAATAGATGCAATATACATATGATCGATACAAATTACATAGATCAATAGATGCAATATACATTTGATAGATACGAATTACATAGATCAATAGATGCAATATCCATTTGATAGATACGAATGTTATCGATCCAAAGATGCAATATACATTTGATAGATACGAATTACATCAACCAAAATATGTAATATACATTTTATTGATCCGAATTACATTGATCAATAGATGCAATCTACATTTGATAGATACGTTTGATAGTTCGATCGATTTGATAGATACATAAATAGATTTTAAATATATATAATTTCCCTGACAGAGTATAACAATAAGACATGCGGTCTGTGACCCGTGGTGTGTTAAGTAGTACTATTCTTAGCAGTTTACTACAACCTGTTACTCCCCCTATCGGGGAAGGTCTATATGGCCTTCATTTTTGGAACCGGGAGATGGAAGAAGATGATTGGTCTGTCCTCCTACTTCAAATTTGTCAAAAACACAAGTGGCTGTCTCAAAACAGTCCGGACACAAGATAGATAGATAGATAGATAAATAGGATAGATAGATATACATAGATTGATAGTTAGATAGAATCGATAGAAGAGAAATAGATAGATTTGTTAGTTATATAATTACCCTGACAAAGTATAATAATTATTATAATAACAGTCAAAAAAGTGATGATTTACAATTTTTTCAATACTGTTAATAGAAATATGATTGGTGGCACTAATTGGCTAGTTGGGCCTGGCACACAGGCTGGCAGGCAGGAGGAAAGTGCAATTCAATGGCACGAGCAAACTGATGATTCACAATCACAATCTAACAATTTTTAATTTTAAATATTAACAATACTATGACAACAAATATGATTGGTGTAACTAGTTGGCAAGTTGGCCTGGCACACAGGCCGGCAGGCAGGAGGAAAATGCAATTCAAGGGCACTAGTAGACTGCAGATTCACAGTCAAAAAAGTGATGATTTACAATTTTTTCAATACTGTTACAAGAAATATGATTGGTGGCACTAATTGGCTAATTGGGCCTGGCACACAGGCTGGCAGGCAGGAGGAAAGTGCAATTCAATGGCACGAGCAAACTGATGATTCACAATCGAACAATTTTTAATTTAAAATATTAACAATACTGTTACAACAACTGTGATTGGTGTAACTAGTTGGAAAGTGGGCCTGGCACACAGGCTGGCACTAGTGGTGGCAGGCTGGCCTGTGAACTAATATTAAATAACACTCGAAGAGTGATGTAAAAGTTTTTGTTAAAAACATTTAATGTTATGTTACAACAGATAGGAGTGGTGGACTGGCACTGAGGATGGAAGTAGGCACAGTATAGGCTGGCACTAATGGCAGCCTGGCTACTAAAATTTAATAACACTAGAAGAGGACTGATGTTAAAAAAAAATTTAAATAAGATTTACACTAATGTTGTTGTGACACCAGATATAAGTGGTGGGAAAAAAAATTAACTGTGTAACACTATATGATGTGGGCCAGAAACACACAGGCCTGATGGAAAAATAAATTAAATTACACTAGCAAAATTATTTAAAATTTTTTTTTTACTTTAAAATAATGTAAAGCAGATATGAGTCGTGGCTGGTAGGTAGGGCAGCAATTTAACACAGTATGCTGTGTAAGTGAGAAAAACACAGGCCTGATAGAAAATGAAGTTAGATTACACTAGCAAAATAATTTAAAAGTTTATATTTTAATATTAAAATAATATTAAGCAGATATGAGTGGTGGTACTGGCTGGCTGCTACGTAGGGCAGCAGTTAACAACAGTATGCTCTGTAAGTCAGATACACACAGGCCTGATAGAAAATAAAATTAGATTACACTAGCATAAAGATTTTTTTTTTAAATTTAAAGAAAAAGGTTAAGCACATATGAGTCGTGGCTGATAGCCTTGGAAGGGCAGCAATTAAAAACTGTAGGCTCTATAAGTCAGATACACACAGGCCTGATAGAAAATACAATTAGATTACACTAGCAAAATGATTTAAAGTTTTTTTGGGGGGGAATTTAAAAAAAGGTTAAACACATATGAGTCGTGGCTGATAGACTAGGGAGGGCAGCAATTAAACACAGTATGCTCTGTAAGTCAGCAAAACACACAGGCCTGATAGAAAATGATATTAGATTACACTAAAAAAATAATTTAAAAGTTGTTTTTTATATTTAAAATAAGGTGAAGCAGATATGAGTGGTGGCTGGCACAGAGCAATTAACCAAAAGACTGAAAAAAACTTAAGGATATGCTGTGTGAGCCTGACAGACACAGGCCTGATAGAAAATGGAATTAGATTACACTAGCAAAATGATTTAAAAGTTTTTTTTTTAATTTAAAATAATGTTATAAGCGGATATGACCACTGGTGGCTGGCACAGAGCAATGAACCAGAGTATATGCTGTGTGACACAGGCCTGATAGAAAATGAAAATAAATTACGCTAGCAAAATAATTTCTAATTTTTGTTGGTTAAATTTAAACTAATGTTGTTAGGCAGATATCAGTGGTGGCACTAATCACAGCATATGCTGTGAGCCTAACACAGGCTGAAAGACAGGCAAATGCTAATAAAAATACTAAGAAAAAAAAAAAAAAAAACGGCTGAAGTTATAGCCCTAAAAAGGGCTTTTTGGGGTGCTGTCCTTGCAGCAGAGATGAGATGAGTCCTTCAGGACTGTAGTGGACACTAAATACACTAGCCTAGCTATCTATTTCCCTATAATGTCAGCAGCAGCAGCAACACAAAACGTCCTCTCACTAAGAAAGCAAGGTCGTTATGAATCTAAAAAGGCTGCTGCCCAGTAGCTGGGAGGGTCTGTGAGGGAGTGTCTGATGCTGATTGGCTCTAATGTGTCAGAAGGCTGTGACATACAGGGTCAAAGTTTCCTCAATGATGACACATAGGGGGCGGATCGAACATTGCATGTGTTCGCCCGCAGCGGCGAACGCGAACAAGCTGAGTTCGCTGTGAACCGTTCGTGGGCGAACAGTTCGGGACATCACTACTTAAGATTCTTCCATCCACATGTTACAGATTTGTTTGTTCCTGTTGCCATTTGGCCTTTTTTGTTTCTTGTTGTGCCTGTTGCACTCTTTTACCTTGTCAAATGGCTCCAATGGGGCTGTGCTGGCCTTTGTTGGCCCTTGTCAACTTCCTCCAAGGACTGTGATGCACTCTTTTACCTTGTCAAATGGCTCCAATGGGGCTGTGTTGGCCCTTGTCAACTCCCTCCAAGGACTGTGATGCACTCTTTTACCTTGTCAAATGGCTCCAATGGGGCTGTGCTGGCCTTTGTTGGCCCTTGTCAACTCCCTCCAAGGACTGTGATGCACTCTTTTACCTTGTCAAATGGCTCCAATGGGGCTGTGTTGGCCCTTGTCAACTCCCTCCAAGGACTGTGATGCACTCTTTTACCTTGTCAAATGGCTCCAATGGGGCTGTGCTGGCCTTTGTTGGCCCTTGTCAACTCCCTCCAAGGACTGTGATGCACTCTTTTACCTTGTCAAATGGCTCCAATGGGGCTGTGTTGGCCCTTGTCAACTCCCTCCAAGGACTGTGATGCACTCTTTTACCTTGTCAAATGGCTCCAATGGGGCTGTGCTGGCCTTTGTTGGCCCTCGTCAACTCCCTCCAAGGACTGTGATGCACTCTTTTACCTTGTCAAATGGCTCCAATGGGGCTGTGCTGGCCTTTGTTGGCCCTTGTCAACTCCCTCCAAGGACGGTGATGCACTCTTTTACCTTGTCAAATGGCTCCAATGGGGCTGTGCTGGCCCTTGCCAACTCTCTCCAAGGACTGTGATGCACTCTTTCACCTTGTCAAATGGCTCCAATGGGGCTGTGCTGGCCTTTGTTGGCCCTTGTCAACTCCCTCCAAGGACTGTGATGCACTCTTTTACCTTGTCAAATGGCTCCAATGGGGCTGTGCTGGCCCTTGCCAACTCTCTCCAAGGACTGTGATGCACTCTTTTACCTTGTCAAATGGCTCCAATGGGGCTGTGCTGGCCTTTGTTGGCCCTTGTCAACTCCCTCCAAGGACGGTGATGCACTCTTTTACCTTGCCAAATGGCTCCAATGGGGCTGTGCTGGCCCTTGCCAACTCTCTCCAAGGACTGTGATGCACTCTTTTACCTTGTCAAATGGCTCCAATGGGGCTGTGCTGGCCTTTGTTGGCCCTTGTCAACTCCCTCCAAGGACTGTGATGCACTCTTTTACCTTGTCAAATGGCTCCAATGGGGCTGTGCTGGCCCTTGCCAACTCTCTCCAAGGACTGTGATGCACTCTTTTACCTTGTCAAATGGCTCCAATGGGGCTGTGCTGGCCTTTGTTGGCCCTTATCAACTCCCTCCAAGGACTGTGATGCACTCTTTTACCTTGTCAAATGGCTCCAATGGGGCTGTGCTGGCCTTTGTTGGCCCTTGTCAACTCCCTCCAAGGACTGTGATGCACTCTTTTACCTTGTCAAATGGCTTCAATGGGGCTGTGTTGGCCCTTGTCAACTCCCTCCAAGGACTGTGATGCACTCTTTTACCATGTCAAATGGCTCCAATGGGGCTGTGCTGGCCTTTGTTGGCCCTTGTCTACTCCCTCCAAGGACTGTGATGCACTCTTTTACCTTGTCAAATGGCTCCAATGGGACTGTGTTGGCCCTTGTCAACTCCCTCCAAGGACTGTGATGCACTCTTTTACCTTGTCAAATGGCTCCAATGGGACTGTGTTGGCCCTTGTCAACTCTCTCCAAGGACTGTGATGCACTCTTTTACCTTGTCAAATGGCTCCAATGGGGTTGTGTTGGCCCTTGTCAACTCCCTCCAAGGACTGAGATGCACTCTTTTACCTTGTCAAATGGCTCCAATTGGGCTGTGCTGGCCCTTTCCAACTCTCTCCAAGGACTGTGATGCACTCTTTTACCTTGCCAAATGGCTCCAATGGGGCTGTGCTGGTCTTTGTTGGCCCTTGTCAACTCCCTCCAAGGACTGTGATGCACTCTTTTACCTTGTCAAATGGCTCCAATGGGGCTGTGCTGGCCCTTGTCCACTCTCTCCAAGGACTGTGATGCACTCTTTTACCTTGTCAAATGGCTCCAATTTTAATGATCTTTCAACATTTTTAAAAAAAAAAGTTGTTTATGTTTTATGACATACTAATAAAATACATGTCATTCCACGATTCTTTGTCCTCTTTATTCATGTAATTGATTGAAATCTCTAGTTTATGTGGTTAATCCTTAAAGGGACCTGAAATCAAATAATGGTCTTTCCGGAATCATATATGTAATACAATTGTAAATGACTTTAATATTTACATCTCCAATTTAATTTGATTCATTTTCTTGATATAGTTTTCGTAAAGCTTTATCTTTGCAAGATTATGATTAGCATAGTAATGATTTTATATATGTATATATATATCTTGATGTTTGTATATTAATATATATGTATATTTTAAATTTCACATCCATGTGTTCATTTGTAAACTCTGCGTGAATTGATGCACCTTTAACAAATGATCCCAGGATTGATACAATGAGATAATCTCTGTAAAGTGTTATTTTTATGGAAATAGTATTCTCTCTGCGGATCCTTTTTTTTTTTATTTGGTATTTCATGTCCCTTTAAGTGATGCTGACCACAATTGTTAAGGAATGGATCTCCATTTCTAAAGCGTTTTTGTCCTTTTTACATGAACAAGGACATATAATCTTATTTAAAATAAATCTTATTGGAATGTTGACAGCACATGTATTCCAATTTCAATTATATCTTATTGTAGTAGTGTAACCAAATCAATCACTGTGTGTAATGCGCATATTTTAGATGATGAATATCTTTATATTAATATTTTTAAAAATTAATTATCCTCCGATATATGGCTATAGGTAGGCTGACCATATTTCAACTTGAATAAGTGACACGTTTGATCAATACGTGTCATTATTGTTATTCAAAAACAATATAAATATATCTGAAAACATCAATGACATATGTATTTATCATGTGTACCTTTTAAATGTTAAAGATGGACACCATAGCTATAGTTAAAGGGACAGTCAAGTCCAAAAAGAGGATTCATGATTTAAATAGGGCATGCGAGTTTAACCAACTTCCTAATTTACTTTTATTCACAATTTTGCTTTGTTCTCTTGGTATTCTTATTTGAAAGGTAAACCTAGGAGGTTCATATGCTAATTTATTCGAACTTGAAGACTGCCTCTAATCTGAATAAATTTAGACTACTATAAGGCATTAGTTCACATGTTTCATATAGATAACATTGAGCTCATGCACGTAAAGTGACCTAGGAGTGAGCATTGATTGGCTAAACTGCATGTCTGTCAAAAGAACAGAAATAATGGGGCAGTCAGCAGAAGCTTAGATACAAGATAATAACAGAAGTAAAAAGTATATTAATATATAACTGTGTTTGTTGTTCAAAAATGAGTAATGTGTAATAAAGGGATTAGCTATATTTTTAAACAACAAATTTTCTGGGGTTGACTGTCCCTTTAACATATAATATATAACACATCCCTATTTTCGAATGCATCTCCTAGCATTAATTCTCAGTTAAAGGGACATGAAACACAATAATCCAAAGATTTTCATTTATTGTTACAATGTATTTCAAATTGCCATGTCGTACATAATCGTGTAACCTTAAAATATTGTTTTCATGTCTATTTAAAACATGCTGCTTGCTAAATAGTTTAGTTAAAAATACTCTGCTTCTAATGAAATATCTCCTTATTTTCTATAATGTATTCTATTTCATATATCACAGTATTTCGTTATCTAGCGTGACATTCCTAGCTAGCAATATAGACACATACTAGTTTCTAAAATATAAATACGTTTCTTATTGATATGCCAAACTATCAACTGAGTCCTTGTATTGGCTGAGGTTTTTCATCAATCTCGGATGCGCCATGCTGCTTAAGACGTCACCTGCCAGGCTGTCCAATGATTCCTTGTATTGGCTGACGTTTTTACGTGATCAAGGATGCGCCTTTTATTGGATAGCGTATTTACGCGATCAAGGATGCGCCTTTTATTGGATGGCGTATTTACGCGATCAAGGATGCGCCTTTTATTGGATGGCATATTTACGTGATCAAGGATGCGCATTTTATTGGATGGCGTTTTTACGCGATCAAGGATGCGCCATATTAATTAAGACGTCACATGCAAAGGTGTAAAAACTGTCTGATTGTATTACGTAGTCCCGCAAAATTAGATTTTGCACGTAACCCACTTTTGTGAATGAGAAGACAAGTTTAAAACCATGGCTAGTATGGATTGTGTGAATCATGTACCATTGTTGACCCATAGCTGATAAAGAACACAACATTCTCTTTTGATGGATGTCTGGTTGAATAAACGAATGAAAGCAAAATGTTTTCATGCATAAGATATTTCGAGGCAAGTGCAAATCCCTGAATATAGTCCATCTTGTTTAATATGTTTGTCAACAATATGTTCCTTTTTATGAAAAATGACTGTGTTGTGTTTAATTTTCAACATATCGAATTCATAAATATGCGCTATTGTATTAGAATCAAGTAATCAATATGCATTTATCTTTATCAGATGCTAAATATATGAGATGCCGACTTCTTCTAGATGTTATGTCATCGTATATTTTATTAAAGGGTCATTATACACTCACATTAAAAACCAAATATGTTTCTTTATCTCTAGTTATATAGTCCATTTTTTAACAAATACATGTCTAGTTTTGCTTATGTTCAAATAACATTTAAGTAATTTTCGGACTCCTCACCAAGCCTCAAAGTTTGATGTGAGTACCATCAGCTACCTTCTCCAGCTTGCTCCTGTTTGTGTAAAGGGTCTTTTCATATGCTAATGAAGGGGTATTGTCTTGTTTTACACTTGGAATGGGCTTTACAGCTATCTTTTCAATATAGATAAACCGATTTTCTTTGAAAGTGTTTAAAGCTTTTTCAGATTGATTTTGATATCAGTATGTGGTAATCTTGTGGTTTCTAGTAGTGTCTATTACATGCAGTTCTCTGAAAAAGATTGTATACTGTTCCTTTAATGCAAATGTTGATTGTTGTGTCATGTATGAGTTCCACATTGGTTAATCTCCAAATATATTATTGTGAGCATATATTTGTTTATTCACTCATAAAAGGACTTTAAACCATATTCCTTGTTAAAACAAATGTCTTTCTAAAATAATTCAAACACAATAATGTCTCTTTAAGAAAATAGACTTTATTTAACAAGTCAATAGAAATCATATTCCAATATTTATTGTTTGAACAAGTACATGTAGATATACCAACAATCCCCAAATATTAGTATATGTTAGCATATATAATTTTTTAAAGGGACAGTGTAGAAAACAAATAATGATTTGCATTATTAAAAAAGCAATTTTTAAAATAAAATTTATAGCAAACGTTTCTCACCAATTTATCATTTTTCTCTGGTTATTCGTATTTGCTAGCTAAACCTATGAGGTTCGTGTGCTCATTTCTTAGAGCTTGAAGAGTGCATGTAATCAGAATGCATTTTGACCACTAGAGGGCATTTTGATAGCATTTTGATATAGAAAACCTTGAGCTCATACAGCATATTTACCCTGGATTGATCATTGATTGTCTAAAATGTTGTTATGTCAGAATAACAAATAAGTGGTCAATTTTCATAGGCATAGATACAAGGGTAAGCACATAAGTCACACGTACTTCTCCATGTTTTTGTTTCAAACTTGGTAATGCGTAATACAGTGTTTTCTTTGTAAACAATAATGTTCTGACAGTCCCTTTAAGCTGTGTTATTGGTATTCAAACAGTAATATGCCATCATGGATAATTGTAATGGTCATTTTGTTTGAGATTAGGGAAACAGTTTGGACATCACATCACAGAAACCAATCAATATCATGAACAAGGATAGGTATGTGATCATGTGGTGTCCACACACTTATAACCCACACTCTGCAAACAATCTGCCTTCATGGACCCGGTCCCATAGAAGCAGATTATATACAGAGTGTGGTCCACAAGTGTATGAAAACCACATCATCACATACCTATCCATTACACATTAAATAAATACGAAATAAACATATAAAAAAATACTTACTTCCTCTTCCTTCCCCTCTTCCCATGAGGCTGAGGCTCTGGGGGGGGCAACTGCCCCCTCCAACGAGTTCTCATCGGAGATGTTGTGGGAAGAGGGGAAAGAGGAGTACTGGGATGACCAAGGTGAGGAGATGGAGGAGATGGCCCAGGAGGAGATGGCCCAGCAGCAGATGGCCCAGCATGCGCCTCCCTGAAGAAATTGAACATAGCTTCTTGTAGCTGGAAACTCCGGTTTTGTCCTTGTTCGATTCTTGTAAGGGTCTCTATAATTTGTGTTTGTCCTTCTCTAATGCCATGAAGTTCTTCGATAATCTGAGTTCTCCCTTGGATATTTTCCATCCGGGAGGTACGCATCTGTTCAATGTAGTCGACTAACACACGCACCTCGGCTATCTCCTCCTGTTGTGCACGGCGGCCTGCTGGTGCACTGTTTTCAGTCTGTTTAAATGCACACCTAACCTATAGCCTAGATACTAATATAATCGCAAAGTAATTGTGAATGCGTTTACGTAATAATGTGTTAAACAGCGTAATAGCATTAATCTTATCCTTAAATACATTCAGATTTTAATAGATTCTTAAATGAGCTTACCGTCAGATGAGAGTGGCAGGTTCCCGGTATCGATTCCTCCGATCCCGACTATGGCCACCTCGGAGATGCGGGGACGTAACATTTCCTCCCATCGGGAGTACTCAACAGTCAGTGCAGGCCCGCCACAGGTCCCTGTGGCATGTTGGTACTCCCTGGTTATTTTCTTTTTCAGCTCCATCTTGCAGTCCCGGTAATGATGTTTAATAGACTCCATATCTCTGTTACGGCCCCCCACTGCAATAACTGAATCCGATATCTCACGCCAATGCTTCCTCTTGTCACTCGGGGTGGTCTTCTGACCCTGCAGCCTCCTATACCTGCTCATATACGCTTCTATGAGGGCCTCCTTCTCCTCCATAGTAAACCTCGCCTCCCTAGTCAGCTTGGCCTTCCCCTGTGATGGTGCCCTCTCTTTCCCGGACTGTGAAGCCCTACTCTGTCCGCCACTGGGCCCAGCCACTTGTTCATCTTGAACCAAGTGGCTGTGTCCACCCACCGCTTCCTCCCCCGCTTCCTGCCCCCCTTCCTGTCCTGTTCCTCTCCCCCCCCCTCTCCCTCTCCTCCCCCCTCTACCTCTCCCCTGACTAATCTCCTGCCTGCCCTCCTCTTCCATCTCTTCCCTAAACTAAGCCCTAACTACTCCAACAAAAAGTGACTGTGCCCAAATGAAAGGGGGTCAAAATAAATAAATAAAAAGACCAAAAAAGTGCTGAAAGTGTGAAAGGGATATAAATAAAAGAGGGTAAGGAGTATTTAACCAACCAAAATGTATAAGAAGACTAAAAGGAGGATATGTAAACTAAATGTAACTAGGGGATGGGGATGGGATTAGAGGGAATGGGGTATGGGATTAGAGGAAATGGGATGAAAGGGAATGGGACTACATGGAATGGGGTATGGAGTGTAGTATGAGAGGGTATGGGGTATGGAGTGTATGTAGTGTTATTGATAACTGTATGTATGTATTGAATGTGTTTGCGTGTAAATGTGTTAAGTATACAGAAAAAGCACTCGCACACTCACCCAAACCAACTGTCGCTCACTACCGCTCTCTTACTAACTCACGCTCCCAACAACTCACACTACCACTAACTCACGCTACCACTAACTCACGCTCCCAACAACTCACACTACCACTAACTCACGCTCCCACTAACTCACGCTCCCACTAACTCACGCTCCCAACAACTCACACTACCACTAACTCACGCTCCCACTAACTCACGCTCCCACTAACTCACGCTACCACTAACTCACGATCCCACTAACTCACGCTCCCACTAACTCACGCTCCCACTAACTCACGCTCCCACTAACTCATGCTCCCACTAACTCACGCTCCCACTAACTACCACTAACTCACTCACGATAACACTAACTGACTCTCTCACACTAACACTAACTCGCACTAACTCTCACAATAACTCACTAAATCTCAAATCTCCAATCTCCAAAAACCCACCAGCAACACAGTCAAAGAAGCCATGCTTGTGTGGTGCTTATATACCCTGTGTAAATGAATAATGATGTACCGGTTTGCGTTGTAAATTGTGTTCAGGTGTGCTTTGTTAGTAATTAGTATGCTTGCAATGTGTATTAGTTGTGTGAATTTGCGCATGCTCATTTAGAGTTAGTATTTGTGGAATGTGAAGAATGCGATGGTGTCATAGTGCTCGTTTTCTATAACATTGTCCAATAGTATTATGTGTTAATGTTAATTTGCAATGGTGTTGTATTTGTAAAGTGTTGTATATGTATGTTTGTCCTAATACTTCGTAATGTTGAATGCGAGTATTTTGCTTGTGTATGAGTGTGCATTTATTTTTCCTTTTTGGGGGGTACACTGTAGTAATAAAGGGATGGACATGGTCAGTGTCAGGTTCAAAAGAAATTGAAACCTATGAAAGTAAAATGTAGACTACTCAGCTGCTGAACTGAGACTCAAGGCTACTATAATACATATATCAAAGTGTAACAGATACCTGGACTTACTATTTAAATCACACATTTACTGATCTGTATTATTATATTAAACAGTTAGTTTCATGAGTATGAATAAGTCTAAATCATAAACATAAATTAATCTAATGTTTAACTCAAAAATATCAAACATGACACCAATAATATACCTAGGAGTTGGTTAACAATGATGCGAAGAAAAATAGGAATATCAGAAATAATACTCAGTTGATAATGAATAGCCAAAAAACGTTACCTGCAGGTTAACAGAAAAAAGTTTGAAATTAAAGTTTTGATGAATCTTTAGGCAACTAGGGTAGCAGCTTTGGTTTCGTTCGATGTCTAGCAGGCAGAGGAGGCGTGTGAACATTTCAGCGTTCAGTGAGAGCTGAGAGGATGATCGGGTCCGAAGCTGATGACGTCAGATGCGTCTCGGTAGAGAACAAGCTAAGGAGAGAGACTGCAGAGCAATGAAGTTACTAACAAGGATAATGAGAAGGCAGGTAGCCAAGTTTTAGCAAAACTTCTTAGATCCAAAGGAGCAACAGAGAAATATTTTCTATAAGCACTGTAGCAACAGAATTCCAAGTAAGAGCTCTAACTTGTAGAAACAAATTATCAAGCAAAGATAGTTAGGTAATGGCAAGGTTTTATAGGCTAACAAGTAAGACCGCCCAGAAAGGGGTGGTTACATGACATATCCCCCCCTCAAGGAACAACCAAAGGTTGTGAAGGTCTAGAATGATCGGGGTGTCTGCGATGAAAAAGTGTTCCCATGAGTCATCGTCAGATGTGTAACCCTTCCATCTGATAAGATACTGCAAAACTCCCCTATGCCATCTTGAGTCTAGAACCTGATGAACCTCATATTCAGTTTCGGGTTGTATAATTTGAGGAGGCAGTGGTGTAGAAGAACTCAAATGAGTTGTAGATGCAGGTTTCACCAAAGAAACGTGAATGTGGGAGGAATTCTGAGATGTTTGGGTAAATCCAAGGTGAATGTGTAGGGATTTTTTATAGGCTATAATTGGATATGGACCAATAAATAATGGACTTAATTTTCTTGAAGGTGTTGAGAGACGCAAGATTTTGTTGCCAACCAAACGAATTGTCCCACCTTATAAGATGGAGAGGTCTTTTCCTTAAGTCATAGTAAAATTTGTGAGACTTTTGAGCTTTTTGTATGTTATCTTTTATGACAGAGAAATTTTCTGCTATAGAATTCATGGTATCATTGACCTCTGGACAAATACTGTTTGTGTCAGAAAATGCATGAAAAGATGGATGATAACCATAGTTAATAAAAAATGCTCTCAGCTGCTTCAATTAAAAGCCAATGGACTAGTCATAAACAGCAGTAAACAAATCTTCTAATAGATATTCAGATTATAAAATTACCTTCATCTGTTCCATAGTCCAGCAGCCAGTAAATTATATAGATGGTTTTATTATTTATTCTAGTGAAGGAGTGTTGTGTTGTCTGACCAATAAGGCTTAGATGGTCCATTTAACTTCCCTTTACCAACACTTTCACCCAGTACCTTAAACACCATACCCTTACCCTTGTCCCCCCTTTAATACCTGAAATAAATATGCAACAACAAGGTTTGCCAATAAAAAATGGAAAGGTCACTTTATTTAAGCTGATTTTGCATTGTAGCCAAAAATCAGACAAGAGAGCCATAAATCAATTATTGCCATTTCAATACCAACAATCACCACAAATGCCCAAGCATTTCAACTGAACATGGGTCTACGTTTCCGGGGGGGGTGACCACATAAAACCCCCCGTGACGCGGCACGAGGAATTGCCCAAGAGAACCTGCTGTACAGTCTGCCCAGCAGCTAGACCACCGGATCACGGCCCCAAGCCGAATGTGCAGCGGGATCCTCCCGAGTCCTCGATGCCCCGCCCACGTGTGAGACCCGTTTTCACCGCCACCAAAAAGGCTCCCTTTTCCGCCAACCCAACTTAGTGACCTTTCCTCACCTGTACCAGTTCTGCTACCAACATCCTGATCGTTCCCAACCTCACTCAGGTGCACTCCATCTGCCCAAAACAGCTCCTCTCGTTTTGCTGCGATCAAGGGGTGCTCCAACACCCTTCCTCCTGACTCCCTAACTATCTTCGCTGCTACCTGATTAACTCGCCTCCGTGACCTATATCCTGCCCTTTGCGTATCTGTGTTGCGCCATTGTATCCTGGATATTATATTTGACCATATAAACTGCACCTGTGGCCAAGCAACCTTTAACCAGCTAATTACCTCCTTTATGCTATCCTCCAATTCTTTTAAAGGGCATGCACCTATATCGTTGCCTCCCAAGTGTATCAGCAGCGCATCAGGTGGGCCCCACCTTTTCCTTGCCTGCTGTATGGTAGCGACTAACTCACCCCAGCGCATTCCCCTCTTTCCTAACCATCTTATGCTCGCTACTCTGTGCGCAAAGCCTAAATGCTCTCCTAACCCTGACGCCATCGCTCTTGCCCTAGCCCAGTGCACATATGAGTGTCCGACCACCCATACCCGTAATGCTCTGCCTGGAATGAAAAAACAATTAATTATTAACTTCAAATCAACTCAATGCAATCCTTTAACACCACTCTACTTCACGCACCTGCCGTCTCCCCCCCCCCCCTCCCCCTTCTGCTCTTATTCCCCTTTTATCCGGATGTAGGTTCTAAAAACTCGCGATTTCCATCTACCCAAATTTTTTATTCTTTCTTCAGAATACCCTTTTTCGGCCGTACTAGTTGCGGCCCAAATCCGGAAAGAATGCGGTGCGAACCGCAGGTGCCCCCACCCCAGTTCCCTCGTGATCATTTCCAAAACACTTTTAAATTGATACACAGTTAAATTAGACCCGTCCATGTGTCTTAAAAACATCCTGCCCTCCTTATGCCTTCCTCTTAACATCTCTTTTACCCCCGCTACTGGGCATGTGCTGCTCCCCGTCCCTTTCAATGACACCCATACTCCTTTTCCTTGTCTATCCGTTTTTGATTTTCTTAACAGCACCATTATGTTATCATCATAAACTTTCACATTGGTTACCCCTAACCCGTTTACCTTATCCGTTTTATTTTCTGCTATTAATTCCCCTATCCTGAATGCCCCCCATGACAAATGCTGCCTTGAACAGATTAGCTTCATCCCTGCTCCTGCAGACCTAACCCAACACTGGTATCATCCTTTCTAACCTATCTTCCGTAATCGGTTCCCTGTCGTCCAATTTCTTGACTTCGCCCGCCTGCCATGCTTTTAAAACCTTTCTAACTATAAATGCTTTTGTCACGTCCTCCCTATCTCTTAATTTTTCAAAGAAAGACACCCCTGCTACCGCTATGCCAACCTGCCCTTTCTTCATGCCCTTCTTTTTTAATGACAAAAGCCATTCCAGGAATCTACTCCTCTCTCCCCTTATTGCATCACCCTTAAACCGCAGCCACTGCTTCCAATATGTGTCGTATGCCCTCCACTTTCTTGGCGCCAATGATTTTTCCACCATTTTCTTTATCCCCTCTATGCGCTCCCAATCTGCCAAAGAAAGATGGGGCACCTTTCACCTTCCTTTCTAGCTGCAGGCGCGGCCTCCCTAAATACCTCCCACTTAAATCTAGACAGGGCGTCTGCTATAACATTCTTGTATCCTGGGATATGTTTTGCTTTAAAACAAATGTTTAACTGCAGGCATTTCAAAACCAGGTATCGCAAATATTTTATTACTGGCATTGAGGATGCCGAAAGGTTATGAACTGCGTCTACTATTCCTTGATTATCTGACCAAAATGTAATACTTTTATTTGCAAGCAAATTTCCCCACAATTCTACTGCTACCACTATTGGGAATAACTCCAGCAGCGCTATATTTTTCCCCCAACCACTGGTTTCCCACACCACTGGCCACCTGCCTGTGCACCATCTACCTTGCATGTACGCGCCAAAACCCGCACTCCCCGCTGCATCTGTGTAAAGCTCCAATTCACTTGCTGCTGTTACTGTAGGCCAAATTCTGACCCCATTGAAGTCCACTAAAAATGTATCCCATACTTTCATATCCTCTTTCATCTCCCCTGTCAGCCTAACCAGGTGCTCGGGTTTCTTTACTCCTGCTGTCCCCAACTCCAACCTTCTCTTAAATATTCTTCCTACCGGTATTACCCTACATGCGAAATTAAGCACGTCCAGCAACTTCTGCATTTCTCTTAGCGCTACTTTCTTTCTCCCTAGCATTTCCTTTATTAGTTGTCGCGCCTTCTCTATCTTTTCTTCTGGCAGCTCGCATTGTTCTCTCACTGTATCTATTGTTATACCTAAAAATGACAACCGCTGACTAGGCCCCTCTGATTTTTCTGCTGCTACTGGTACTCCTAGTTCCCCCAGCATACTGACTAGCGAGTTCTTCAGCCTTGCGCATGCACCGACTCCTGCTGGGCCCACTACCATAAAATAGTCCAAGTAATGCACAATTCTATCCGAGCCTGTTCTTGCTACCAACAACCAATGGAGGAATGTACTAAATTTCTCAAATATGGAGCATGATACCGAGCAGCCCATCGGCAAGCATTTATCCACATAAAATTTCCTGTTAAATCTACATCCCATTAGCCTGAAACTGGCCGGATTTAATGGTAACAGCCTAAACGCAGATTCTATGTCTATTTTTTCCATTAATGCGCCCTTCCCTGCCTCTCTCACCATCTTTACTGCCGAATTAAATGACTGATACTGTACTGACGCGTCTGCCTTATCTATCGTATCATTTACCGACCTCCCTCTTGGATATGACAGGTGTTGTATCATACGAAATTTACCTTTCTCTTTCTTGGGTACCACCCCTAACGGTGATATGACTAAACCCTGTATAGGTATTTCATTAAATGGTCCCGCCATCCTTCCCAATTTTAACTCTTTGTCTAATTTTTCCTGCAGTACCGCCGGGTACTCTGTTGCAGATTTTAAATTCTTAAAATTGCCCGCCCCACATACCTCATTTCTTACCGGTACTACAAATCCCTCCGTTAAACCCTTTTCCAGCAGTGCCCTATCGTCTCTATTATCATAATTTGATAACTCCTTTATCAACCTATCTACCTTCAATGGCGTTCTGGCCATTCCCCATTGCTCCTCCACTACCGTTTCCCCCTGAGCCACGAAAAAACTGCTTGATATTCCCCCCGCCACTCTTTCTACAATCTGCCCCCGCGTGGAAACCCCCGCAATACCTGCATATGTGCCTGAATTTACACCCATTACCCCTGTCACACCGCTTCTCATTGTAAGCCCAACATTCCTTCCCTTCCATTTTAACCGGCCTCGCTGCTGCTAATGCTAGTGGTCTTTGCACCGTGCTATCCGCTGGCTTTATTAGGCGCGTCCACATATCCAATATTTTTATACCAAAATCTTTCCTTCCTTTTTCCCCCAACTGCAGGTTCCCTCTTCTAAACTCCCCATCATCGTCCTTCCACCCAAACCCTCCGTAAGTTGTGTAGCATTCCGCTATCAGATGTATATATCTCAACATCCCTTTTACCTTCCCTGGATTTTCAGATAAAAAACACTCGGCATATATTACCATCCCTTTTACCCATTCTGGAAATGACTGTTTTATCTTTCTACCCTTCCCTTCCTCGCTCCTGGATTTTAAAGCCACTGCTTCCCTTGTAATCTCAAACACATCCACGTACTTTCCTTTCTGCGCTTTGATTATAATTTTTGCTTTTAAATGAGTGGTTAATGGCATTAATTTTGTCCCTGTAACTTCGTCATCTGCGTCAAATTCTCCCTCACTCCCGTTACCACCTACCGAGTATTCACTTTCCACCTTTTTACCCTGCTTTGCATAAATTTTCTTTACAAATTTTAAAATCCTCCTATTACCCTCGCCTTGCACCTTATCATCATCTGAATCCCATTCAGATGAACTGTCTGACCCCTTATCTAAACAATACATGATTTTCTTACCTTGTTTCTGATGAGCCTTCTGCTTGCACTCCTTTTCCTTTCCACCTCTTCCGTTCCCTTCTCCTCCATTGCTTGCTCTCATGCATTCGCCACTCCTTGTACCTTCACCCCTTGTGCAGTTCTTTGTGCTCTGCTCCTCATCCCACTGAAAAGCATTCAAATCAATGCATTTTTCCCATCTCCCTTTGATCCTGCTCCTGCCCCCCTGCTCCCATTTCTGTAACTCCCGTTTCCCCTCCCCCTTTCTACCCCTCCCCTCACCTCTGCGCCCTGCTCCTCTTCCACCATCACATACATATTGCCCTCCACATCCCTTATTGTCTTAGGCCTGCACCTCCCTGACTCCTCCACTCTTTTTTGCGGCCTGCGGTCACATTGCCCTTTATTATATACATCCACCCACCTCCCTTCCCCTTCGCTCTCTGACCTGTCACTATGCCTCCTATCTGCCACCCAATCACCTCCTCTCACTGCTTCCTTCCCCCTCTGCTCTTGCCTGACCCTCTCTCCTTCTAGTCTTCTGCTTCCCCATATGCCTGGTCCGCCGGGGCTCCGACACCTGCTCTCTTCATTCCACCCCTCCTCCCCCTCTTCTGCTTCAAATCCCCTGCTGTGGCTTGCCCTCCTAACCCCATCGCTGTCTCCGCTATTATCCCTACTGTGGCTTGCCCTCCTAACCCCTTCGCGGTCTCCGCTATTACCCCTGAGCTGCCTTGGTTCACCCTGCGTCCTATCATCTTCCCTCCACAGCGTATCACCGCTTCTGCACCAGTCTCCCTCCCGTGAACCCTGGGGCCCCCTCTCCTTACAGCGGCCATCAGCGCTCTTTACTCACGCTCCGCCCCTTCCCCTGCAAACGGAACTCACACGCTTGCCTGGGTGGACTACAGCTCCCTTGCTGCGCATGCTGGGCCCCGCCCCACTGGCATCACTCACTACACAAAATGGCCGCCCAACTCTCGCGGGATTTCCTGCGCGGCCACGCCCTACCCCTGTCTGTCTGGCACCCGCTCCCCAAAATACAGGCCCCTTATTGCCGCGCGCCCTGCTTCCGCTTTTTGGCCCTCTCTCGCTGCCTCTAACTGCCTGCGCTGAACTGCTGCACTCAGGGAACAAACTAACATCATTTAACCTGCTATCCCTCTGCTCGCTACCACCAGCTACCTGCGCCAAGGGGATGGGAGGGTGGGACAAACTCACTTCATGCCTGAAAACTGCTGGCATGTCTAGGCTAGCTTCAGAACTGCTAAAAAGTGCAGGGTCGCTGCCGCTGTCTTGCCTTACCTCCTCTCCCAATATGTCCGCCTCCCTGCTACTTGCTCCAGCACCTACCTTGTTCATTCCGATCATCCTAGCTGGTATCACCTGCTCCACCAGCCCCTCCACCTGCGCCGGCTTGTTCTCTCCTCTTGCCCTGATCGTCTCCTTCTTTTCTTTTTCCAGCTTCTTCAATCTTCTGTGAGCCTGGATCGCACTTGTCTTCCACAGCGTGTCATCGCCAGTCAAGAACTTCCTTGGTATCTTGCGATCCCTTGTCGACATCGTTCCGGTCTGCAAATTAAAGTCCTCCTGTTGAAACAAGAAAAAGGTTAGTGAGGCTTACTTCCTGTTCTATTCCTTATATTAGCTATCTCTCTCAGCACTTCCCCTTTCTCCTAATCTCCCTTTCCTTTGTCTCCCTTCACCCTCCCCCTATCTTTCTAACCTAACCTGTCTCCTCCTTCCCCCCTACCTAGCAACAAAAAACCTAGTTAACCCCTTGCGCTCTGCTTTCAGGAGCCCCCAGCCTTAATTGCGCTCTATTCGCATACGCTCCTTCCGCTGTGCATTCTCACTGCCAGCTTCCCTCTTGAAATCACGCAGCCGCATCAGTTTTAACCTTTAACTTTTTACAACCCTTCCTCCCGATTCACATGTTGAGTAGCCAAGCAGAATTTATAGGCATTACTTACAGAGCAGCTATCAGTAAAGTTTGTAACCTAATAGCTGCTCTGTAAGTAACGGCTATAAATCAGAACACACAGAAAACACTAAGACTTCTCTTATAAGCAGGGCTGCTGCATCCCTGTGCTTTCCACTTATCCCCTGCTGTACTACCAAAAATTATGTCCTGGATTTGTGCGGGGCCCCACAAAGTGCGTGTCATTTGGTTACTAGCCATGGGCTCTATATGAAGATAAAGCCACCTGGAGGCTGCAGTGCAGTGCTTTGCCGAATTGCCGCAATAAAAAAACAAAACAATTGTTACTTTGGAATTGGACTGGCGCGGGGCAAGCCCTGGTGTCATCCCCTGAGCATGTCCCGCCAGTGATGCCACTGCACTTACCCCAGATCTTTGTCAGTTCACAATGTTCACTTTTCAAAGATCTTCTTTGCAGCTTGCTGCCTGGTGCTGCTCCTTCCTGCTTTCTACTAGTTCCTCTGTGCTCTGTCCTGCACAGCCTGCTTGGCTCCTCCCCATTCCTCTCCGGTCATGTTCCTTCTGCTGTGTGTGACTAAAAGGAACATGACCTGGCTGGAACTGGAACGTACGTGTAGCAGAATGGGGTATTGGGGTGGTGATGCATGGTGGAGCCGACACATGTGGTGGTTCAGACAGGGCGGCCAGCAGATACAGTAAAACATACACATATGTTAAAAAAAAATTATCAATGTATTGCCGCTCCAAGTTTGCGTCCCCCCACTGGGCGCCCTAAGGCGGTCGCCAAGATGGCCTTATGCAAAACACCGGGCCTGTCTGCAATATAGTCCTCTACAGGTCTTTTTGCTTGTTTAAGTTGTCTTAAAGAATTTTCTGCTGTGACCTGTCTATATGGATCATCATATAATGCTGATAAAGCATAAAAAAAATACCTGAGAAGAATTTACAATAGGGTCTTGAGTTTCAAAATAAACATACGCCCATTCCCGTGGTTCACCCCTAAGATATGAAATAATAGTTAAGACCTTTTGCTTTTCATTAGAGTAAGTTTTATGCCATAATGAAAAAAGTAAGAGACAGGCATTTTTAAAATCTCTGTACTTAGATCTCTCTCCTGAGAATATTTCAGGATGTAATACCTGGGGTTCTGGGGCTGTAGGAGGTATAGTTAATTTATTTGAAAATTCTTGCATGAGAAAGGAACGTAAATTCTGAACTTCAAGTTGAGTTTCTCTAAGACCCTGAGTTAAATTATCAACTCTTTGTGTGTCACAACTGCTTGAGCAAGTTCAGCTGGGTCCACTCGCATGATCTCTTGATAATATGTCAGGTTGAAAAGAAATTGAAACCTATGAAAGTAAAATGTAGACTACTCAGCTGCTGAACTGAGACTCAAGGCTACTATAATACATATATCAAAGTCTAACAGATACCTGGAATCATGTGATTACTATTTAAATCACACATTTACTGATCTGTATTATTATATTAAACAGTTAGTTTCATGAGTATGAATAAGTCTAAATCATAAACATAAATTTATCTAATGTTTAACCCAAAAATAACAAACATGGCACCAATAATATACCTAGGAGTTGGTTAACAATGATGCAAAGAAAAATAGGAATATCAGAAATAATACTCAGTTGATAATGAATAGCCAAAAAACGTTACCTGCAGGTTAACAGAAAGAAGTTTGAAACTGAAAGTTGTGATGAATCTTTAGGCAACTAGGGTGATGGTAGTCCGTTTCCTAGCTGTGTGGGAATAGCTTTGGTTTCGTTCGATGTCTAGCAGGCAGAGGAGGCATGTGAACACTTCGGCGTTCAGTGAGAGCTGAGAGGATGATCGGGTCCGTAGCTGATGACGTCAGATGCGTCTCGGCAGAGAACAAGCTAAGGAGAGAGACTGCAGAGCAATGAAGTTACTAACAAGGATATTGAGACGGAAGGCAGGTAACCAAGTTTTAGCAAAAGTTCTAAGATCCAAAGGAGCAACGGAGAAATATTTTCTATAAGCACTGTAGCAACAGAATTCCAAGTAAGAGCTCTAACTTGTAGAAACAAATTATCAAGCAAATATATTAAGGTAATGGCAAGGTTTTATAGGCTGCCAAGTAAGACCGCCCAGAAAGGGGTGGTTACATGACAGTCAGCAACAATACTCAGGTAGGCCGTGGTGTTTAAACGATGCTCAATTGGTACTAAGTGGCCCAAAGTGTGCCAAGAAAATAAGAAAAAATGCCACACCATTACACCACCACCAGCCTGAACCGTTGATACAAGGCAGGATGGAACGATGCTTTCATGTGGTTTACGCCAAATTCTGACCCTACCATCTGAATGTCACAGCAGAAATCAAGACTTATCAGACCAGGCAACGTTTTTCCAATCTTCTATTGTCCAATTTTGGTGAGCCTGTGCGAATTGTAGCTTCAGCAGTTTTTGAAATACTCAGACCAGCCTGTCTGGCACCACCAAGCATGCCCCATTCAAAGTAACTTAAATCCCCTATCTTCCCCATTCTGATGCTCAGTTTGAACTTCAGCAAGTCATCTTTACCACGTCTAGATGCCTAAATGCATTGAGTTGCTGCCATGTGGCTTGGCTGATTAGCAATTTGTGTTACCAAGCAATTGAACAGGTGTACCTAATAAAGTGGGCGGTGAGTATATATATATATATATATATATATATATATATATATATATATATATATATATATATATATATATATATATATATATATATATATATATATAACAACAGAGGAGGAGTTTGGTTAAGCACACCACCTGATAGAGAAAAAAGGCCTTTTATATATTAGCACACATATTGTGGGAGTGCTGCCAAAGTGACCAAAATAACAAAACAACACAACAACAAGTATTGGTGCACATCCAAATACTTAAGACCACGTTGTAGCATATTTACAGTATATATACTTCAAACAATATATTTGACTGTTAAATATTCCTTAAATTGTTAAAATAAAATTGGGATCATTGTCTCACAATATTATTAGAAAAAATGTGTAATTTGATCAGCGCAGAATGCCACACAAACAATCTAAAAAAGGGGCCCCAAAGTCCCTTAAAGTGATTCTAAAACAAAAAAGGAAAATATAGATTGTGCACAAAGGTGCTAAAGGTGGATGTGAAAAAGGGTTGTGAAAAATATATGAAAAATGATAAATATATATAAGATTGTGGAAACTAATCATTTTAAATATGTGACATTAAATTATGAGGACTGAATTTAAAGTCCAAAAATTTGTGATATAATATAAAAATAAATATTGTGAATGAGTAGATGTTTGAACTGGTGATAATTAAAAAGTCGACATCAACTCTTATTTAAAACTCATATAATTAAGCAAAGGTATACTCTAAAAATTATAACTGAAATGCTTATCAAACACTGTTCTATAATTTGATCAATTAATATTAAAAGTAAAATCCCAAATATCGTTACATGTGTCCTCTTATGAGAATAAAAGACCTTACTGCATCTATAATAAAGATATATATATTTAATTTAACCAAAAATCATAAAAGTTACAAAACCAAAAAAGTAAAAAGCGGCCGCACACAAATATGCTGTTGAATGGACAAATACAATTGATGCAACTAAAACAATTGGTACAACTTAAAACAAGATACAATTTATACAGTTAAAACAATTGATCGATGCACGTCATTTACAGGATAAAAGTTAGTTTAAAAGTCAAATGTAATGTATACAAATCTTTTTCTTTAGTTTAGAAGACGTTCCGGTGACTGCGTAGGCTGGATCCGAGGCCTTAAGAGTACTGTTGGGATCCCTCAGAACAAACGCCTCCAGGTTCTGTTAATGGGAGAAAGGACTCCTTAATGCAATGTCTACAGCGGTAACGCTTAAGCGTATATCCGTACTTGCATTAAGGTTTACTTTATCCAGCGACGATCTACAGTGTAGATAAGATATAAAGTGCAGACCTTTCTTCTATAAAACATATAAAGAAAGGTTACAGGTATAATCAGGCAATGGCATTATTGTGAAACAGCTCGGAGAAGTAACCATCGGTACAAGCTTATTGTCAGACACGATAGAATAACCACGCCAAACACAACTAACTGCTTGTTACAAAAAAGCTAATTAAGCAGGTGTGTGCTTCCAAACGGAAGCGGATAGAGTTCTGAGCAACGCGTTTCAAATTTATTTTTCAAGCTCAGGAATGGTTTAGATTGCATGCCTTATAAACAGTGCCTATTAGCGATGTACCAATCATTTAAAGGGACATCTTGATTATTTCATGTATGCAAGATCAATACAATTCAACATATTGATATACTTTTTTAGAATGCTGAATGATTGCGGTTATAAACCTTATAAGTAATACTTGTTAGCAATGTATCAATTATTTAAAGGGACATATTAGTTATTTCATATGTGTACAATAAATACAATTATTATATTATTTCTCTTACAAGTGCTAATAACCGATCAGAAAACAGTCTATGATTTTACATAGTAGAAAATTCAAAGGTTTAAATACATAACTTGATGGTCTCAACAAAAATGAATAAATAAATAATAAATAATATAAACAAAATAAAAAATATTACTTTTCGTTAATAGTCTTACATTATTTAATCTCATACAAGAGGACACACATAAAAATATATGTAGCAATGGGATATTAATTCACAAAAATAGCTAGTAACTTTTTGACAGCTTCTTTATAAAAATATTCTCATGAATACCTTCATAAGACTAAAAATCTTATTTTTTTTAAATATTTTAATGTAATATCTTTAAAAGATATAAATTCTACAAAAACAGTGGATAGAGCAATAAATCAGATTGAATAAAAACTGAAAAAGCAATAGTACTTATGAGAAAGCCTGTAAAAATATATAGAAATATATATTATAATATATAGATTATATAAATTATATATAAAAATACATATTATAAAATAGTTTCCCATATATTTAGTGGAATATGGAGAATATATTAAAGTATAATTGGATACTTAAGATTCTAAGAAGCAGCTCAGATCGAAGTCTAGGTTCAAACCTTTTGGTGATAATGTGTTTAAACTGAAGATCCACTTTGCCTCTCTTTTTAGTAGTTCTTTTCTAACGTTCATACCCCTCCAGTTGTGTTTAATCTTATCAATTACCACATAATTAAAATATTTCAGATTACCTCCATTACACATTTTGAAATGTTTAGGTATCGGTAGTTCTAGATTTCTCTCTAAATTCATATTTTCTATTGAATTGAGATGTTCCTGAATTCTATCTCTTACAGGCCTTTCTGATTCCTGAATATATTGTTTTCCACACAAGCATTCAATTAAATAAACTATATTCGAATCAGAACATCTATAAATATCATTTATCTTAAATTCTTTTCTTGTTACAGTAGAACGAAATGTTTTCTTTTTAGAGGCGAACTTGCATGATTTACACTTCAAACAAGGACAAAAACCTAGTACTTCTTTTCCCCATAATGTTTGTTAAAATAAAATTGGGATCATTGTCTCACAATATTATTAACATATATTTATGCTGCAAAAAGTTTTGCCTTTTAAATATGCTTTTAAATAAAAATGGGATCTTAGTCACACAATATGGCCATATTCTGCCAGTCACCACTTACAAGGTGTCCCAAAATAGACTGGTCCTAACACTAATCAGTTTAGCTTTGTTGGGCTGAGTCATTCGATTCTAATATCCATATACAGAATTCCAACACTGCAGTACTATGTCTCAAACCATGTCTGCTCAGAATGAAAGTCCCTAGGTTTATATGTATACCACAATCACATAATCTGGAACACACCTGGGCTGGGTGGTGTGCTTTAACCAAAGGGTTTGGGATTTGGTTAGCTCCCATATTAAATACAACAACAGAGTAGGGGTTTGGTTAAAGGGGCAGTCTAGTCAAAATTAAACTTTCATGATTCAGATAGGGCATGTAATTTTAAACAACTTTCCAATTTACTTCTATTATCTAATTTGCTCAGTTATTTAGATATCTTTGTTGAAGAAATAGCAATGCACATGTGTGAGCCAATCACACAAGGCCTCTATGTGCAGCAATCAATTAGCAGCTACTGAGCATATCTAGATATGCTTTTCAGCAAGTGATATCAAGAGAATGAAGCAAATGAGATGATAGAAGTAAATTAGAAAGTTGTTTAAAATGACATGCTCTTTCTAAATCACAAAAGAAAAAATTTGGGTTTCATGTCCCTTTAAGCACACCACCTAATAGAGAAAAAAGGCCTTTTATATATTAGCACACATATGTGTTCCAGGTTATGTGATTGTGGTATACATATAAAGCTAGCAGTCAAATATATTGTTTGAAGTATATATAAATATGCTATAACGTGGACTTAAGTGTTTGGATGTGCGCCAATACTTGCTGTTGTGTTATATATATATAAAATTGATTGGAGTAGCCATCTTAGTCCAGAGATTTAGATATAAAAATAGCAAGAGTATTGCATTGACCAGTGATACTTTTTTATTATTATATAGTTAGTCCAATAAAAAAGTATTATTGCTCAATGCAATTGTTATTTTGATATAAATATACACTCATATACTCAAAAAACCCTCCCTTGACCATAATTCTCCTTCAAACTTCGCCTCATTCCACTAACATCAAAACTTCAAGAAAAACTAGTTTACGATCCCATATTTTACTAAAGTTTTTCAATCCAAAAACATTCTTTTGTGACCATAGGCAAAAAGAGTGGTTGAAAATTTTATGTGACGCTTAGTGGAAAAAGACCATGATAGGGGAAAAAACAGTTACACTCAAAGGCTCATTGCTATAAAAACATATGAGATAAAGATCTTAAGAGCTTTACAAATTCCATTGCAACAAACATACCTTCTCAGACATTAACGTCAAAGAAAAGCAATTAGACCAATTCTTCAGAAAGTTCTTGTGAATACTAGCTAGATACAAATGTTTGTACAGTAAATGCTTAAAGGGACATAATACCCATATGCTAAATCACTTGAAAGTGATGCAGCATAACTGTAAAAACGCTGACAAGCAAATATCACATCTTTATGTAAAATAGGAAAACATTTTACCTCAACATTTCTTCAGCTTACAATAGTAAGTTTTTTGAAAAGCAGGGGTGGGCAGACTTTTGCAACACAAGGGCTACCTCTAATTTTATTCCAAGTGACGTGGTCACCTAACTAAAAAAATAAACACCAGTCGCTGGCTGAAAATTGAATTTTTGCCATAAATAGGACCTGCTGGCTGAAAATTTTATTTTTGCCAAAAATAGGACCTGCTGGCCGAAAATTGTATTTTTTTACACAAATAATACAGCTTTAAAAATTAGCGGCAGTTTTTAATAATAATAAATACAGCCGTTTTCTTTACTTTCTGCTAGAGCATTCTCTTTACGTCATGGTGGGACCATCAGGCAACCTTATCTGTGTACCGTGCCTGCGTATGAATAAGTAGTCTCACAATCAAGACGGCTCAAGTCTAGGGCTAGCGGAGTAGTCAAGCCTGGAACACATGAGAAACCCACAGCTCAGGTACAACAATGACAATGAACTATTCTCAGCCAATCATAGACAGACTCATTCTACAAAGTAATTTTATTGGCTGGATGCCATCTCAGGTTGATTAGGGGGCAGGTCCTGTTGGCGTCTCTCCATTCGTCCGCTACTAGCTGAAGACTACTGCAAATAGTTGGGACAGTGACAGCGGCAGAACCTGCAGGCTCTGTACCACACAGCAACCAGAGACTAGTATAGTAGCAACAGCACTGACCTGCACAGTTTGGTAACAATTCTGGGGCAGAAATCTGCAGAAACTAGCACAGTGTATAGCTAATGTTAGTGTATCAGAGAAAGTATCAGAGAGCAGCATCAAAGCCCGGTGCAGAGTAAGTAAAAGAACCTGAGGGGAGTAACATACCCTGGGAAAAAAACAACACCAGACCATTCACCCAGCAGAGCCTGCTGACAAGTAACGGAGGACAGAACTAGAAAGTAGCAGCAGAATATTAGACCGAGCAGGACCTGGAACTGCCAAACCCAGGGATACCGAGCAGCATCTCAGCCTGACGCATGAAAAGTCTGTACTATGGACTGACCGCTCTTGAGACAAAAAGTAGGAGAATTTGGGACAGGCAGTATCCAAAGCTGGGGCAGCAAATTCAGCTACAGCCGTGTCGTACACATACCGCCATGATAGACTCAAAACCGATTTCAAAAGTCTGCATAAGAGAAACATTTCTCATACATTTACGGTAGCAAAGCTCTTCACTCAGAATATAGATGTGTGAGAAATGTTTCTCTTATGCAGACTTTTGAAAACTTCCAGGCGGCCACCTCAAAATTCACTCGCGGTCCACTGGTAGACCACGATCTACCTCTTGCCCCCCCCCCCCCCGATTTAAAGGGATATTAAACAGTGCTCATTTGACAAGAACAAATATTCTAAGTCAAAGTAAATATAAAAAGTTATGAGTGTAAAAATGGCGTGTAAAGCGCTAGGACTTAAAACATTTACGCCTACTCTCTAATAACCTCCTCCTGGTTAAAAGTATTAAATAGAAAAAATATGTATGTGAGAGAGAAGCGCTCCTAAGAGCTCTAAGTGTTAAAAAACTAGGGGACCAGGTGAAAAAAAGTGATCTAAATATAATCTTACTTATATTTTGCTTAACGATGTAAATCTTAAAATTTAACAAAAACAACTTGTAATGAACCAGGAAAAATGATATTGGTGCTTAATATTCAGTGGATGCTTATTCAATATAACACACTAGATGAAATATAATTATATATAAAAATAGTGGAGAACGAGTCAGATCTAAATAAATTTAGCTTATTTAATAATACAACATATACATAAAAACAATATACATATAATAGATTATACTGAAGAATAATACTAATTGATAAAGGAGGTGATCCGCTTCTTACCAGTAGTTTTCTCCTGCACTTAGTACCTTGTTGTACGCAGGTAGCGATCCGCTTGTCAGACTTTATTTCTCGGTG
The DNA here is from genome assembly GCF_027579735.1 of Bombina bombina. NCBI lineage: Eukaryota > Metazoa > Chordata > Amphibia > Anura > Bombinatoridae > Bombina > Bombina bombina. The sequence continues at coordinate 517,237,714 of NC_069501.1, read as the reverse complement.
ATACCAAAAGGCAGAGGTTCACCTCTGAGAGGTAAATCGTAAGAGGTAAGGTTTCCCACAGCAGATTGGAAGCTGTGTTACAACCATTTTAACACTTAGAGCTTTTAGGAGCGCTTCTCTCTCACATACATATTTTTTCTAAATATAAAAAGAGAGAGATTGTGTAAAAAAACAGCAAATAACTTACTTGTTTTCTTGCAGGATTAGCACTTACAAATTCTCAGTGTAGCCCCCAGTGTTTTAAGAGCAGAGAATGTTCAGAACCTACGTTTTTATTCTGTCAGTTCTGTGCATGAGAAAATCTGACTCCTTGTTATCTAGTCTATTCACTAGCCTAGAAGTTTTGTGACTATCACCTCTTCTCATGCTAGACTGCAGGACTTCTGTCGTGTAGCACCTACCCTCTGGAACACTCTCCCTCGTGCTGTCAGACTTTGCCCTAATGTTTCTTCCTTTAAATGCTCCCTGAAGACTTTGGGGCCTAGTTATCAAGCCGTCAACCTCAAATACGCTGGAATTCCGCAGCGTATTTGTGGCGAGGCTGATTCACCTTAGTTATCAAAGGCTCGAGACCGGCAAAAGTAGAATTTTGTGACGTAAACTTCGATCCGCCGGACTCAGTCCGACACAGATCGATTCTTACGTCACTCCAGATGTTCCGCACACAAGTGCGGCACAATCTCACTACTTTTGCTAGTTATCAAAAAACTAGCAGGTACGCTAGTAGGAAAAATCTGATTGGCTGATCCAATCAGCCAATCAGATTGAGCTCGCATTCTATTGGCTGATCGGAACAGCCAATAGAATGCGAGCTCAATCTGATTGGCTGATTCCATCAGCCAATCAGATTTTTCCTACCTTAATTCCGATTGGCTGATAGAATCCTATCAGCCAATCGGAATTGAGGGGACGCCATCTTGGATGACGTCCCTTAAAGGAGCCGTCATTCGTCGTAGTCCGTCGGTGAAGAAGGTGGTTCCGCGTCGGCGGAAGGAAGATTCAAGACCCGGCTTGGAAGATGACTTCGCCCGGATAGAAGACCTCTTCAGCGCCTCTTTGAAGATGACATCGGCCGGATCGAAGACTTCTTCAGCGCCGCCTGGATGATGACTTCATCGGATGGAAGATTTCTTCAGCGCCGCTTGAAGGATTTACTTCTTCCGCTCCGGATGTCCTCTTCAGTTCCATCGGTGGCTCGGCTGAGTGAAGACGACTCAAGGTAGGATGATCTTCAGGGGATTAGTGTTAGGTTTTTGTAAGGGGGGTTTGGGTTAGATTAGGGGTATGTGGGTGGTGGGTTTTAATGTTGGGGGGGGGGTTGTATTTTTCTTTTACAGGCAAAAGAGCTGAACTTTTTGGGGCATGCCCCCACAAATGGCCCTTTTAAGGGCTGGTAAGGTAAAAGAGCTTTGAAATTTATTTAATTTAGAATAGGGTAGGGATTTTTTTTATTTTGGGGGGGTTTGTTATTTTATTAGGGGGCTTAGATTAGGTGTAAGTAGCTTAAAATTGTTGTAATATTTTTAACATGTTTGTAACTTAATTTTTTATTTTTTGTAACTTAGCTTTTTTTATTTTTTGTACTTTAGTTAGTTTATGTAATTGTATTTAATTGTAGTTATTTGTAGGTAGTTTATTTAGTTAATTTAATGATAGTGTAGTATTAGGTTTAATTGTAACTTAAGTTAGGATTTATTTTACAGGTAATTTTGTATTTCTTTTAGCTAGGTAGTTATTAAATAGTTAATAACTATTTAATAACTATTCTAACTAGCTAAAATAAATACAAAGTTACCTGTAAAATAAATATAAATCCTAAGATAGCTATAATATAATTATTAATTACATTGTAGCTATCTTAGGGTTTATTTTACAGGTAAGTATTTATTTTTAAATAGGAATAATTTATTAAAGTATAGTGTAGTGTTAGGTGTAATTGTAACTTAGGTTAGGATTTATTTCACAGGTACATTTCTCTTTATTTTAGCTAGGTACGCTATTAAATAGTTAATAACTATTTAATAGTTATTGTACATGGTTAAAATAAATTGAAAGTTACCTGTAAAATAAATATAAATCCTAAGATAGCTAGAATATAATTATTATTTATATTGTAGCTATATTAGGGTTTATTTTAAAGGTAAGTATTTAGTTTTAAATAGGATTCATTTAGTTAATAAGAGTTAATTTATTTAATTAATATTTAAGTTAGGGGGGCGTTAGGGTTAGGGTTAGACTTAGGTTTAGGGGTCAATAATTTTATTACAGTGGCGGCGGCGTAGTGGGGGGCAGGATAGGGGTTAATAAATTTATTATAGGTGGCGACGGTGTAGGGGGGGCAGATTAGGGGTTAATACATTTATTATAGGTGGCGACGGTGTAGGGGGGGCAGGATAGGGGTTAATAGGTTTAATATAGGTTGCGGCGGGTTCAGGGAGCGGCGGTTTAGGGGTTAAACTATTTATTTAGTTGCGGAGAGGTGCGGGATCAGCAGGATAGGGGTTAATAATTTTATAATAGAGGGCGACGGTATAGGGGGGGCAGGATAGGGGTTACTAGGTATAATGTAGGTGGCAGCGGTGTCCGGGAGCGGCGGTTTAGGGGTTAATACATTTATAAGAGTTGCGGCAGGGTCTAGGAGTGGCGGTTTAGGGGTTAATACATTTATAAGAGTTGCGGCAGGGTCTAGGAGCGGCGGTTTAGGGGTTAGTAACTTTATTTAGTTGCGGGGGGCTCCGGGGGCGCCGGTATAGGGGGTAGAACAGTGCAGTTTAGTGTGAGTGCTTAGTGACAGGCTAGCAATAAAGCTGGGAAAAAGCCGAAGGGCAGCGAGATCGGATGAGTGATAACTGTCACAGTCCGCTGCTCATCGCCCCGCGGCTTTTTGACAGCTTTATTTGATAACTTAGGCGTATTTTTTCTGGTCCGCGGCGGCGAAGGTAGGCGAGCTTAGGCGGACGTATTGGGCCGGCGAAGCCAGAAAAGTAGACGGCTTGATAACTACCCCCCTTTCTGTTCAGAGAAGCCTACCACCCAACTCAGTAATAAATTAATTTCACTTACTAATATTTCCCTCATCTAACTCTGCATTAACATCTTTCTCAGTCTTGCAGTCCTCACCTCTATTTCTCAACCTCCTACCCTTCTAGATTGTAAGTTCCCATGGGAATGGTGCCCTCAATTCCTCCTGTATGTGTTTGTAAATTTTTTCCTGTCTCTTACAAGTTTTATATCATATCATAGGGGTTAATAGGTTTATTTAGTGTCGGCGATGTCGAGGGTGGCAGATTAGGGGTTAATAGTTTTATTTAATAGTCGCGATGAGGGTGGGCAGCAGATTAGGGGTCAATACGTTTAATATAGTGTTTGCGATGTGGGAGGGTTGCGGTTTAGGGGCTAATAGGTAGTTTATGGGTGTTAGTGTACTTTGTAACATTTTAATTATGAGTTTTGTGAAACATTTTTGTTTCGCAAAATCCATAACTACTGCTCTCAGATGGTGGAATGAATCGTGTCGGTATAGGCTGTAACACAAGCATTTTAGCCAGACCGCATAAACTGTAATACGGGCTATGGAAAATCCCGCACTCAAACATAATTTTTTTTAGTGCAGAATGGACATTGCGTTACAGGCTAAAATGCTTGCGGTATAGCTATACCGTCTCGGCTCGTAATATGCGTTCCCGGCCATTCAACGGGCAATGGCCAATTTTACACCGGTATAGCTGTACCGCAAAACTTGTAATCTAGCCGACTGTGACTTATTAACTATAGCCTATTAATGCAACAATCTCTGAGGTCCAAAGTTTGTGAGGCAAAGTGAGGACATCTTGCACATTTAATGCCATAATTGTATTGTTAACCTCATCATTTTAATACCACTGGCATTAGGATTGTAACTTTCCAAACCTACTTTAATATGGAATGCAATTTCACCAGCATTATTACAGCAGATGTGTATTGCATTGCATTTAGGACAAAGTACCAAAAAATAAAATAAAAAAATACTGTGCACTTTTTCCTATGTAAAATGAGTTTCAAAGTGTCTGACAGTTGACTGGATAGAGGGATTTCATAAGCATGATTTAAGTTTGTCTCACAGCTTTTACTGTACTATTTAAGGGAACATTAAAGGGACAGTCTACTCCAAATTTGTTATTGTTAAAAAAAGATAGATAATCCCTTTATTACCCATTCCCCAGTTTTGCAGAGCCAACACCGTTTCTTTCATGATTCAGATAGAGAATACCATTTTAAACAACTTTCTAAATTACTTCTGTTATCTAATTTGCTTCATTCTCTTGTTATTCCTTCCTGAAAATCATATCTAGATAGGCTCAGTAGCTTCTGATTGGTGGCTGCACATATTTTCCTCATGTGATTGGCTCACCCATGTGCATTGCTATTTCTTTAACAAAGGATATCTAAAGAATGAAGCAAATTAGATAATATAAACAAATTGGAATGTTGTTTAAAACTGTATTCTCTGTCTGAATCATGAAAGAAAATGTTTGTGTTTAATGTCCCTTTAATATACTTTTTACCTCTGTGATTACCTTGAATATAAACCTCTTCTGACAGGCCCCTTATTACATGGTTATTTATTATCTAATGACTTACATTTTTGCTAATTAGCCCTGTGTCCAGCACAACTCCAGGGGAGAGAGCACTATGGTATCTATATGGCTCACATGAACTAGCAGTCTCAAGCTAATAAAAAAGCATGTGATAAGAGACTGTCTGTAGTGGCTTACAAACAGGCAGACATTTAGAGCTTTAAATTTATAAAGTATATTGATATAACAATGTTGGTTCTGCAAAGGTGGGGAATGAGTAGTAAGTAAATGTGTTTTGGGTTAGACCAGGGGTGTCCAAACTTTGCTCTCCAGAGATTTTGGAACTACATTTCCGATGATGCTCAGCCAGCATTTTATCTAGCTGAGCATCATGGGAAATGTAGTTCCAAAACCTCTGGAGAGCAAAGTTTGGACACCCCTGGGTTAGACTGTCCCTTTAAATACAGTAGAACTACATAATCAACAAGTACATAATAAAAAGACAATCCAATAATACTTACTTGAATTATAAATAAAAAAAAATTCAAAAAAATGTCAACATTTAAATTTGCCACCACCTGTATCATGTGACATCTATCAGCCAATCACAGACTCATACATATACACTGTAATCTCTTGGATATGCTCAGTAGTAGTGTATATAAAAAGACTGAGCACAATTTGATAATATAAGTAAATTAAAAAGTCTCTTAAAACTTCATGCTCTTTTTGAATCATGAAAGTCAAATTTTGAATGTATTATCCCTTTAAAAATTTACCCCTTAAGGTCCTATTTATATGCTGGTGATGTCACTTTTTATCAATGCAAATGCTCCTATGTTAACCTTGCTGTCCCTTGTAAGAGCCAAAAGAGCCCAATTACTTTATCTAGTTAATAGCTCCCAGCTATCAAGGAGTTCTAAGTTCAGTCCCAATGTTTAGAGAATAAATCAAGGGCAGTCCCTGTGGGGCTGAATTATCAGAGTGCGAGCTGACATGATCCGCTGTATCGGATCATGTCCACCGCACATGAATTAATGCCAACAGCATAAGCTGTCGGCATTTATCATTGCACAAGCAATTCTTGTGAACTGCTTGTGCAATGCCACCCCCTGCTCATTCAAGGCCAATCGCCCGCTAGTAGGGGGGTGCCAATCATCCCGATCGTATCCGATCGGGCTGATTGCTGTCCACCCCCTCACAGGTGGTGGACGAGTTAAGGAGCAGCCGTTTCCGGCAAGGCTCGCGCGGAAACAGATACATAAGGCTGCATATGGGGCTTGGTAAATCAGCCCCTGTGACTTCAATAGAGCTGGTGTTTTATTGAAAATCCTCCCCAATGATTGAGAAGACAGGCAGAAAAAAGACAGTTATCTGTCCATGACTGTTTATTTAAAGGGATATTAAACAGCCTGTTTCATTTTTTTTTTACCAAAAAATCATGAAAGAAAAAAATGAGGGGTTCATGCCCCTTTAAAAGGAATCATTGCAATATATATATATATATATATATATATATATATATATATATATATATATATATATATATAATCATTGCAATATATATATATTATAAATCATTTAAAAAAAAAGGAAAGGCTTTCCTATCTCAATGTCATACATATTCTAGAGCAACTTCAGCTGGTTTACCATTCTCAGATATTGCTCTGTTTTGCTCATGCTCAGAAGAGGCAGAATGCAATTTAAGTTCAAAAGATGTCTCCTCTCTTATCTCCCTGAGGGCAGGGGCTACAGTGAGAAAGTCAAAGTGCTCATTTAGCAAGAAAACAATTAAGTAGTTTGCTGTCGTTTACACAATCTGTCTCTTTTTATGTTTATTTTGATTTAAGATATTTGTTTTTACTAAAGTTGCAACAATGTTCTCCATGCCTGTGGCTTACATACTAGCATGTACTGTAAGTGTACAATGCAGAGCTGCTAACCTTAGAATGCCCTATCCTGCCCATGAATGTCCAAAACCAACCACAACACACAAAGCTATGTCATTTTATCTGTTTGTGCTTTCATATGGATAGTAAAGTATATAGACCCAATATATGATTATGATTACTTATTGTTACATACCAGAGAAGCATCCTGCAACTGGTTTCACATCTATAAGCTTGTAAGAAGTACATGAAACATTTACATATACGTTTTTTAGGAGCTAAAAATGTCTGTAAAGCTCCGCCCACCTATTGCATGTATATTTTGGTATGTTACATTTCTCCAATCAGTATCAACTCCTAATTAAGATTTCCTACTCACACATGCTGATTTGTGTATTTGCAATTTGAAATAGCTAAATGAAAAATGTTAAAAATGCACTGCTTAGTTGTCATACAAGAAAACAGCTAACTGGACAAGAAGAAAGCTGTGGGCGGAGCTTGGTGGCCTTCTTCAGCTGCTAGCAAACGATGATTATTTAAAAGTTGCATGTACTTACAAACTTGTGGAACCCATTGCAAGATGCTTGTCTGGTATGTAACAATAACTATTAAACAATAAATATTGTGTCTAGTCTGTCCCATTAAGTACTTCCCCATTGGGCTGCCCAAAGCTGCCCCCATACCTCTCAACTCCTTCCTTTTCAATCCAGATGCCACTGCCGGGTCATCCCACCTTATTGCTGTTTCCCAGTTTTTGAGATCAGTGGGCTGTATGCTAAGTGTAGTGCATACTGGATTTCATTTCAGCATTTTTATAAAATATGTCACCAGGCAAACAATATTTTTTTTTTATATTTCTTTATTTATTGCATATATATATATATATATATATATATACACACACTCACACATACTTTGTATATATATATATATATATATATATATATATATATATATATATATATATATATATATATATATATATATATATATAGTAACAGTGCTTTAAAAAGATACAAAAAACACATATTTATTTCATGATTCAGACAGAGCATGTGATTTTAATCAACTTTCCAATTTACTTCAATTATCTAATATTCTCCATACACTTCATATCTTTAGAGGAAAAGCATACCTAGGTAGCAGCAATGCAATGATGACTGAACACCAATTTTCATTGGTTCAATGGATGTGTCCAGCTAGCTCTCAGTAGGGGATAGCTGCTCCTTCAACAAAGGATTTCAAGAGAATTAAGAATATTTGATTATAGCAGTAAATTTGAAAGTTGTTTAAAATCATGTGCTCTATCTGAATCATGAAAGAAAAAAAATTGCGTTTCATGTCTCTAACTGCTTTATACACTTTCTCAATGCTTATGTGTACTTTCTTCTTTTATCAACTGATTTTTTTAAAAAATGTGTTAAAAAGTAATATAAAAGGATATCATGATGTCTATTTTATTAGAGCATTTTATTTTTAAATACATCTTATTCTTTAGACCTTTGCACAACAGCAAAACACAATGGGGTAAATTTATCAAACAGCGAATGCTGCAATCTACCCCCGAAGTTTCAGGTCCGCACGAAACTTAAGTTAAGAAGCAGCGGTCGTAAGATCGATAAATGCCGACAGCGTATGCTGTCGGCATTTATCGATGTCGGGCAGACATGATCTGCTACAGAGGATCATGTCTGTTCGATATTTGATAAATCTACCCCATAATCAAAGTCTCACATCTGGCATGCTCACATTTGAAAAAGTTAGTTCAATGAATATCAAAATAAGCTATACCAATACACTTGTTAATGTGATCATGTGTATGTAAAAGTAATTGTGTTCTTTTGTTTATGCACAATTCAGGTGTTAGTGATTTTGATTACGTCTCGTTGCTATCTGCCATTCATAATGCTGTTTATTGGGACAAAGGTCTCTTTAGATATTGTGAAATAGTCTATAAAAATAATAGATTAAAGGGATATGAAACCCCAACCTTTTTTTAACGATTTACAAAAAGCATACAATTTTAAATAACTTTCCAGTTTATTTCTATTATCTATTTTGCTTAGTTCTTTTGGTATACTTTGATGAAAAATATACCTAAGTAGGCTCAGGACCTAGCTTCTGATTGGTGGCTGCATATATTTACCTTTTATCATTGGCTTACTGAGGTGTACAGCTAGGGTTGCAAGCTATGCTCCAAAAAATTCCAGACGACCTATAGGTGACTAGACACGGTTTCACACAATGCCCCCACAAAAGCTCATCCTTAGGCCCCACCTTTGATCCCACCACATATATTTTCCACAACTAAGCAGTTATTTTCACTCCTTGGTTGCCAGTAACACATGTACGTAGTAGTGATGTGACCCCCTGGCTGACAGAAGTAAACACTAAGCAATGATTGAACACCCCCATGGTTGCCTGTAACACATATAATAGAAAATGCACAGTGTAACTTCTTTTTGCGACATATTTCTAATGCATAAAGAGCTAGAAGGCCCTTTACATTTAGCTGACAGGGGTCTTTAAGTGTCCAGACAGGGGTCTTTAAGTGTCATAACTGCTGCTCACTTTACTAGAGTTGCCAGACTGATCCTGCTAAGCTTCAGTAATCACTGACATGTAAATATTAGTAATCTAATATCTTTATTTCACAGCTAGCACATTACAATACAACTAGGGCTTTACAACCATAGTTCTGTATATGTGCTGGTATGAAGAACAGTGACTACCTGCAACACAAAACCAATGGCATCTGTTGGGAGCTGCAGGTATGAACACCAATTACTACAGGTAGTGTTACCATGATCACCCCAACTCAGTAACTGAATAATACTAAATCACATTTATATACATTGTAAAATAATACAGATAAATGACAGAAGTAATAGCTTAAACTTTGTAGCTTCCTATGGGCACCAGTACTCTGAGACAAAACATAGTATACAAACTGTACATAATAATGATCAATATTATCTTCACACCTTTATTTAAAAATACATATAATTTAATAAATATTTTAATTTTTAAAATAATTATTTTAAACATATTATAGCATTATAAGTATTATAGCCATAACTGTAGGACACACCAATACTCTTCTGTGCCTCCTCTACATATCTTTATAAGACCTGCAGCCCATCAGTAAAGGCTCTAAACCCGCTTTAAGGATGGTAAGAATTACTGCATCATTAGTCTGCAAATGCTCTAAAACAAGGACTTCTAGTAAAGGCCTAGAATATAAACCCCATGGCATGGGTCTGCAATTTATACACTGCAAACTCGCTGGTGCTGGGACCCTCATTAAACCCTGCACTGTAAGTTGCAGCTGTTTGTTCTGCTTGACCAGATGAAGAAAAGGCAACTGGCGATCTGAAATAAATTCAGATCAGACTGATGCGCATCTGGCCAGCAGTATACGCTATAACGGCAGATGTGCTAACGCTGCAAACTCACTGGTGCTGGGCCGCTCATTAAACACTGTACTGTAAGGTGCAGCATCTGATGCAGTTGTTTTTTCTGTTTGACCTGGATGAAGAAAAGGCAACTGGCGAACTAATATAAATACAGATTAGACTGATGTGCATCTGGCCAGCAGTATACACTATGATGGCAGATGTCCTCTCATTGCAAACTTTCTGGTGCTGGGACCCTTATTAAACAATGTACTGTAAGGTGCAGTATCTGATGCAGTTGTTTTTTCTGCTTGATCCGGATGAAGAAAAGCCAACTGGCAATCTGAAATAAATTCAGATCAGACTGATGCGCATCTGGCCAACAGTATGGGCAATGATGTCAAATGTCCTCACGCTGCAAACTCACTGGTGCTGGGACCCTCCTTAGATCAGATCAGACTGATGCGTAACTGGCCAGCAGTATACGTGCTGATGGCAGATGTCCTTAAAGGATTTTTATATTACTAAACTGTAAGTATCTAAGGTAAGATTTTCTAAGATTAACAAGTTTGTAAGACATCTCATTACCACACTAGAGTGTAAATACAGATCCTGCTCCAAGAGCCTACGGACATGTGCAGTGAGGTTAGATTATTTCTCACATTTCTGTCACACTTTTCCTAAACTTTCCCATTTCACAAAAATCTTTAGCTTTAATTTGGTTCTGTATGTTTAAAGCTTTCTGTACTTTTTATTGATATGATATACAAATCATCTCTGTGACACTAGAACTTGAATCATCACACTAACAATAAAGCATAATTACACTTACACTGCTATAACTTTAATAAACTAATATTAAATCAAATTGAATGGCTTAAATCCACTCTCACTGCACATATCTGTATAATGTAATAATGTTAAGGATCTTTGTGAAGAGAATACAATTATATGATTAATATGTTTGCACTTATATCGTCAATGCAATGCCTTCATGAAGGGACACCAATAATACTACTAGGTTATAAGCACCTTGCAGCTGGTTTACAATTTTATCTGAGAAGTGCACCACCTTGGAACAAGGACTACCATGTCTGTGACACTAAATTTGAATGTCTACAGTCACCATGGGACCAGTACTACTGTTGGATTTTTGAAGCAGATAATTCTAGTGAAGCACAAGTTTTGATACGTCATGGGATGGTCCTGTTTTTTATACCTCTGATTAGAAACTGAAAAAATACTGCATTATATGGTACAGTGTGTCATACACCTATCTTCTTGTATTGGATGAAAAATCCTTACAAGATGTGCATAGATTTATTCATATCTAGCAAGTAGTATAACAAAGACTGGGATACTCTATGGCAGTGGCAGGCAGATTGAAGATTTCAGAGGTACTAGTGTTATGTCACATGCTGAGTGCAGGCTTACATCAGGGATTACTTCTATTTCACTACACTGTAAGTATCCAGAGGTAAGTTCTCCTTAAATACAAGATTGTAAGCTCTTTGAGCAAAGCACTTAAACACTAGATTTTAAGCTCCTTGGAAGAGGATCTGCACTTACACTAATGGAAATCATTTAGAGCAGGGACTCCCATTGTACCAAATAAATGTATTGTTGTTAATAGAGTGAGATAAACCCTCCATTTAATTAGTTCAGCAAGGAATAAATATACAATGGATAGAATATACTAATTTTCCAACAGAGTGTATTACTAATTAAAAATTAATTTTTAATATGGCACCCCGTATGCTCCTGTCAGTTTAAACCAGTGATGTAGCAAACTGTGAAATACACAAGGCTTAAATAACACAACATCAACCATAGGAAGCCTGTTTCACTACTTTGGGACTTTTTCTCACTCAAGTCATTATGGTTGATGCTGATGTCCTTCCAAATGGATTTTGAATTATAAGTTCTTCAGAGAGCTTAACAGCGGAACACTATGATGTTCTTACCTTTGGCTTGGGTTTTTCTCCCACTACCAATTTTAACATGTTCCAGACTTTTCTGGACATCAATCATCTCATAAGAAACTTGACATTGATTGAACATTTTGGTGAGAGTCAACCATTAGTTGACTTTTCGGTTAGACAATTCCAGCCCACTGTGAACAACTCGCAAAGTTTTAGTAAAATATGTGATGTAGTTGCATTACAAGCACTGGAAAGTGAATCCAGAACAACTTTGGGCACTGTGAACAGGGGTGTCTCTCTGAAAAATAGGTCAACATTTTATCCCATTCACAGCAGGGGCACCATACTTGAAACCTTCCAACAAAGGATAGAAATGGATCTTGCTATTCTATCTAGCACTTGCACCAACACCAGACATAATCTAACCAACAAGCAAAGAAGGGCCCTAATTGAGCTCCAAGGTAATGAGCAACTGGTAATATGCACCGCCGATAAAGCCGGTGTGGTAGTTGTCATGGACAGGGCAGACTATGTTGCAGAGGTACTGCGCCAATTAAATAATACTCATAATTATGTAGTATTGGATAGGGATCCTACAAATTGTTTCAGGTATGAACTCAGTCAGATTTTAGATGACGGTCAGGAACAGGGATTCCTGGATGAACAGACCATGGAATATCTGGATGTCAAATTTGCCAGGACTCCCTGGTTCCACCATTTACCCAAAGTACATACATCTTTGGTTGATGCCTGGGGTAGACCCATTGTGAGTGGTATTGGTTCCCTTTTCTAACACCGCTCGCAATGGGTGGACTCCATACTTCAACCATTGGTAGTGGAATTGGCCTCCTACATCAGGGAAACCAAACACATTATAAACATTATCCAAAAATTTGAGTGGGACACTGGGTTCTTATGGCTTACCATTGATGCAGTGGCACTTTATTCGTCAATACCACATGAGAAAGATATACAGGTTGTTACCTTCTTCCTTCAAAATTATACTGATTTCTCAGGTGATTTTTAGACCTATGTTGTGAGAATTGTACTATTTCTCCTCACTCATAACTTCTTCAAGTTTGAGGGAGAGTTCTATCTCCAGAGATTCGGTACAGCCATGGGTGCGAAGTTTGCCCCATCATATGCCAATTTGTATTTTGGCTGGTGGGAGCTGGACAGCATCTTTAGAGATAGCAACCCATTTAGGGACACCATTTAGCTATACAACAGGTACATTGATGACCTCCTATTTGTCTGGGTGGGAGGTTGTGAGGAGGTCAGGAATTTTGTGAATTATTTAAATTCAAATGACATGGGCCTGAGCTTCACCTTTGAGACCAATCCAGTAGAGATAAATTTCCTGGATCTGACCCTTAGAGGTAAGGAAGGTGAGAAGGTGACAACCAGTGTATATCGAAAGCCCATCACAGGGAATACCCTTTTGCATGGTTACAGTTGCCATCCCAAACAGATCAGGTTTGAGATAGCTAAAGGAAAATTCACGAGATTAAAGAGGAATTGTTCCAATCCTCACTCAGCGACAGAAAGTACCCCAAATCAGAGCCAGAAAGGCCGTAGAGTCTCTATCAAGAGATAAACTTTTAGGGACTTAACAAAAGGGAACACATAAGGATAGCTTTTCTGGGGTACATTTTGACACTGAGTTTAGCTCCCAGTACCAGCAAATTTGCAAGATAGTAAAAAAGCATTTTGCACTTCTTGCAGCAGACAACCATCTGACTAGAGTGGTAGGCAAAGGTATAAGGTGCTCTTACAGAAAGAGCAAAACATTGGGCTCTATTCTGGCACCAACACAGCTAAAACAAACACCAACACAAAGTACCAATAGCTCTTGGTTTAGACACACAGGTACATGTTACAAAGAGTTTTGAATCTACCGTAAATGGAAAGAGTTATGACATTCAATCATGTCTCAACTTCACCACCAACTATGTTATTTATTTGATTACTTGCTCTCAGTGTAAATTGCAATATGTTGGCCTCACGTCAAGGGACATAAAGTCAAGAATACGAGAGCATTTTTCAACTATTAACATAGGTAAAGCATCAACTCCTCTGGTACAGCATTTTTTTTAGAATACACAATGGGAACCTCAATACATTTAGCTGGTGTGCCAGTGAGAAAGTAATTTTACCTAAACGTGGTGGTAATTTAGACAAATTACTAGTCAAAAGGGAAATCTTTTCGATTTTCAGACTGGAGACCAGGGTTCCCCTGGGGACTCAATTCGAGATTTGATATGATCAACTTTTGGGAATAATCATATCCCCTGAGTACCAGTATCCCCTGGGAGTCTCCAGTCCCTTATTGTTGTTGTTGTTTTTTTAAACTACACAGTATGATCTAATGTTTACCCCCGTATTACACGGGGGTTCATCACATAATCAATTACATTGGCCTGTAACGTGCCATTCGATTTGTTGAATTCGGAGATTCGGATCGATTCGAATTTCCGAATTGCGGTAGTGCCGAATCTACCGAATAAATCCGAATTGATTCAAATTTATTCGGTAGATTTGGATGGATTCGGATAGCCCTGTATTACACTAGTATTGTACAGTATACTAGTGTAATACACAGCACATCCCACTTAACACTGACCGAAATTCCAAAATTCCGAATCGATTCAAACCGAACCGAATTTCCCACGAATCCGAAAGAATCCAAATGAATCCGAAACAAATTCATTCGAATTCTTCCGAATTCGAATCGATCTGAACCAAATTTTTCGAAGCTTCACCTATCTACCTGTAACATCACACCCACTTACTACATCAATTAATTATATTTTATATATTTCTAAGTTCATATCCTTGCTTGGATTTTTCTTATACACACAGTCTATTTCCATTTATGCTCAATTAGACATACATTGCACTTCCCAATTGTTTACTGTGTATTAATATCTATTATTACTTTTGGAACACTTGCTTAATTAATGGAAAGAAAGACAGTTCATTTTAAAAATCGCTTTCCTCTGGTAGACTTAAGCATGAGCAGTAATAATTGTATAAAATTGATATACTGTTACAAGTAGGTTATATCTGATTGAGCCCCTTTTTTGAAGCTATATCAAGAGTAACAGCACTGTATAGCAGGCTATTATCCCGGTTTTGAAGTGGTCCCAGTTTTAGCAGTATTATGCACATGTATTGTGCGGGTATTGTGTATGTGTAGGAAAGATTGTACAGTTTGGTGTGCATTGTGTTTATACTACCTATTAACATTGCCACCTATGATTTATTTATACATTTTTTCATATACACATTATCCCTCCAGCACTAGGCAGGCATGATAAGCTTAACACATTGAGCGCATATGTTTTTAATTAAAGATTTGCATTGGAGCAAATAGGCTCATTTCTATTGTCTTAAATCAAGAGTAAGGCACAGCACTACAGGCTATGATTACGGCTAGAAGGCCAAAATGCATAAGCCAAGTGCTGCGCTCTCTCTGTGAATTTGTTTGGAACTTCCTGTTTTAATGTATCAATACAGAATTGCTTTTTATACATATCAGGAGGCATGGATTGTATTTCTCCTTTTTTGAATCCCAGTTCCAGTTGATCCACACCTCCATACAACCGACCTCCACACTGCCCGGCTATGAGGATATACACTCCTCCCCCAACCAGTGACGTCATCGAAATGGACGATATTCCGGACAACCATAACCTACCTGTCACACGCCGAGACACTGAGAAGAGTTAATAGGGGTAAGCAGAAGCTGCAGACCATTAAGATACAGATCCCCCCCACACCAAAGCGCTTGAGTACCGCAGGACAAGTTTTGGAAGGCGTCTGGAGTACCACCCTGGGAATCAACAGAGGTGCTTAAATAATGAAATTGGGGAGTGAGTGTTGGTACACATAGCTGTGGGACCTATTGGTGTATGCAAATGTTATTTTTGGTCATATATAGACTCTACCTCAATACTCTGCTCATCATACTAATATCTAGTTAAGAAGGCTTGATTACATTAAACTGAGAACTTGAAAAACAACCCTATTAATACTTATAAATCAGTTATTTAGATATTTTAAATTGCACTTTTGATATCAAATATCTGGTGTCAGATCAGAGTAATTGCCAAAGAAAGAGGATAACTATATTATTTGTTTACAAACTAAATAATAAAGTATACATTTTTGCACGTCTAGTAAATTATTTATGCCTTGATACAAAATATAATGTTCTAATTAGTGATGTCGCAAACATAAAAACTTGGGTTCGCGAACGGCGAACCCGAACTTACGCAAAAGTTCGCGAACCGGCAAACCAGGCAAACCGCCATTGACTTCAATGGGCAGGCAAATTTTAAAACCCACAGGGACTCTTTCTGGCCACAATAGTGCTGGGAAAGTTGTTTCAAGGGGACTAACACCTGGACTGTGGCGTGCCGGAGGGGGATCCATGGCAAAACTCCCATGGAAAATTACATAGTTGATGCAGAGTCTGGTTTTAATCCATAAAGGGCATAAATCACCTAACATTCCTAAATTGTTTGTAATAACGTGCTTTAAAACATCAGGTATCATCTTGTATCGATCAGGTAGTGTAAGGGTTACGCCCGCTTCACAGTGTCAGACCAAACTCCCGCAGCGGGTATAACATCATCATCATCACACCGTACGTCCATGTGTGTAATGCTGCCTGACTGAGACATATCCCTGTTATCTACATCCTCTGGCAATAATGGTTGCGCATCACTCATTTCTTCAACTGATGTGTAAATAACTCCTCTGACAGATCAAGTGAAGCGGCTGTGGTGCTAGTGTTGGTGGTGGCAGGCGGGCGAGTGGTAACTTGAGAGTTGCCCGAAGCTAAGCTGGAGGAGGATGGTGCGTCAAGGTTCCGAGTGGAAGCTGTAGAAGATTGGGTGTCCTGTGTTAGCCAGTCAACTATGTCCTCAGAAATTTTCGAGTTCAGGGTATGTGGCCTCTGAACACTGGGCATTATTCTAGGGCCAAAGGGAATCCCAACACCACGACCACGACGGCCCCTGCGGGGTGGCCTGCCTCTGCCTGTCATTTTTTTTTCGATTAGTGGTACTATGCGTGCAAGCTACTGTGACAACAGATATGAGTGGCACTGTGCACTGGCAGAAGTTGGAAGAGTAGACGCTGTAGGCCTGACACACACTCTTGCAGACAACTAACTGCTATTCAATCTATTACAGTCAAAATTGAATTTTTTTTTAATGTACACTACTGTTACACCAGATATGAGTTGCACTGGTGTGACACTGTGCCCTGGCAGGCCCTGAAAAATCTGTTACACATCTACAACCACCAAAAAACAACCATGCTAAATAGTTTCTAAATTTTGTCCTGAGTTTAGAAATACCCAATGTTAACATGTTTGCAGGGTTAATTTTAGCTTTAGTGTAGAGATCAGCCTCCCACCTGACACATCAGACCCCCTGATCCCTCCCAAACAGCTCCCTTCCCTCCCCCACCCCACAATTGTCCCTGCCATCTTAAGTACTGGCAGAAAGTGCCAGTACTAAAATAAAAGGGTTTTACATTTTTTTTTAAATTTTTTTTTTAGCATATTTACATTTGCTGTGGTGTAGCATCCCCCCCTTAGCCCCCGACCTCCCTGATCCCCCCCCCCAAAACAGCTCTCTAACCCTCCCCATCTGCCTTATTGGCGGCCACCTTGGGTACTGGCAGCTGTCTGCTATTATTTCACAGTCAAAAAAATGTTTTGTTTTTTTTAAATGTACACTACTGTTACACCAGATATGAGTGGTGGCACTGGGCAAGTGGGCACAGTATTCGCTGTGAGCCTGACACACGCTGGCAGGCAGGCAACTGCAATTAGATTACACAGGGGAAAAAAAGCAGACTGATGTTCTAGCCCTAAAAAGGGCTTTTTGGGGTGCTGTCCTTACAGCAGAGATCAGATGAGTCCTTCAGGACTGTAGTGGACACTGAATACACTAGCCTAGCTATCAATTTCCCTATTAAATCAGCAGCAGCTACACTGTCTCTCCTCTCACTAAGAATGCAGCTTCCAAATGAATCTAAAATGGATGCTGTGCAGGAGGTGGGAGGGTGTGGGAGGGAGGGTCTGCTGCTGATTGGCTGTAATGTGTCTGCTGACTGTGAGGTAAAGGGTCAAAGTTTACTCAATGATGAAGAATAGGGGGCGGATCGAACATTGCATATGTTCGCCCGCCATGGCAAACGCGACATCACTAGTTCTAATTCTTGAGAGCATTTATTGTTAAATATTTGCAGTACACTACAGGTTACATCCTCTGGGACCTACGAAAGAGATATGAAACCCGTTTTGTTCTTTTAGATTAAGAATATTACAGGCAATTTTAAAAGATTTTCCAATTTACTCATATGATCAAATGTGCTTAATTCCCTTGATATACTTTGCTGCAGTTACAAAGCACATCAACATTTAAAAGTTCAGTTACATTCATAATAACACTATCTGATTAAAAAAAAAATATTAAAAAAAATATTGCATTAAAAAGTTATAAGGGCTCAAAGATATGAGGTCTCAGGTGTTATAAAAAAAGACTACAAATGACTTTAACATAGTGATACATACATACACGTCTAAATATATATATATATATATATATATATATATATATATATATATATATATATATATATGTGTGTGTGTGTGTGTGTGTACATATGTATTTATGTATTTACAGATATATAAACATATAAATACATATGTGTACATATATAGACATATATCCAAGTGAATTGGAGCCCTTTGCAGTTAAGTTGATGTAAACATGAAAAACATAATTTTGCAATATTCAGAAGTGTTCAACTGTGTATTGACTATAAATATCTCACATTCCAATGTTCTGCACAAAGGGGAATATGTCCTATGTATTTTTAAATAGATGTTCCTATATATATATATATATATATATATATATATATATATATATATATATATATATATATATCTGTATATATCTAGACCTATATATAATCATATATATATATATGTGTGTGTGTGTGTGTGTGTATAAATATATATTTGTGCAAATATCCATCAGATATATATTTAAATATCTCTTTAAGAATAAATAGAACATATTCTGCACATTAGATTATGAAAGATGCAATATTATGTTCTTATGTTAAGCTTTCAAATAACCGCAATTGTGTTTGTGGACTTGTGGGTGCTAGGTATTTTTCAACTTTTTTGACTCCATTGAAGTCTATAGGGGACTAAGTATGTAAAATTAAATGTAAGTTTGTATTCACAACTTCTCAAAGTCTATTTTTTACCGTGAGGTTACAAACATGAGAGAGCAAACGTTTTACTTTCAACTTGTAATACGAGATTGAATCTCCGAGCGCAAAAAACACTTCTAGCCATTTTAATGCTTTAACGTGAGTGCAAACTACTGCTCCACTCATAATCTAGCCCAGACATCTTCAAACTTGGCCCTCCAGAGGTTTTGGAACTACATTTCCCATGATGCTCAGCCAGCATATCAGCTGGCTGAACATCATGGGAAATCTAGTTCCAAAACCTCTGGAGGGCCAAGTTTGAGGATGTCTGATCTAGCCCATATCTGGTATTTGTTTGTAGGGTTGCCAGCTGTGCCTTATAAAAACACTAGACGACCTATAGGTGATTGGATACGGGACGCAGCTGGGTTTTCACACTATCTCGACAAAAGCTCAACCTTAAGCCTCACCATTGATCCCACCACATATATTTTTCACAACTAAGCAGTTATTTTATACCCTTGGTTGCCAGTAACACATGTACAGAGCAATGATGTGACCCCTTTGGCTGCCAGAAGTAAACACCCAGCAATGATTGAACATCTCCATGGTTGCCTGTAACACATATAATAGAAAATGCACAGTCATATTTCATATATTGAGTCATATTTCTAATGCATAAATGCCTAGAAGTCCCTTTACCTTTAGCTGACAGGAGTCTTTAAAAATTGCGGACATTTACAGTAAGTGTTCAGTATTTTTGTACAGATTTTACTGGACAGTTTGCTAAAATACTGGCCTGTCCGGTTGAATACTGGACACCTGGCAACCCTATGTACAGCTAGCCTCTAGTAGTGCATTGCTGCTCCTTCAATAAAGGATAACAAGAGAATGAAGCAAAACCGATAGAAGTAAATTGGAAAGTTGTTTAAAATGATAAGTTCCACCTGAATCACAAAAAAATATAATTGGGGTTTCATGTCCCTTTAAGCATGTATTTATTGCCGGTCACCTAAATGTATTTTTCTGTGAAATGGTTATAAGTTCACAGAAAGTTTATCTTCATTTTTATCTTAATGACATTCATCATGTCAGCACCTAGCATCACATTTTTAAGAGAGTGGTATGATGTAATGATTTTTCACAAAGAAACCTCACACCCTCTAACGTTCATAAACACCCACTGATTTCACAATCAAACATTCCAATGTTGTCAGCAGAGCTCAAGGGGAAAACATCAGAGCATAGGAATAGCTAATAAAATTAAATTAGCTTTACAAGCAAAATGTCAGTAAAGTGCAAAAGCTATAAATGTTTGTTTAAAAATTACATTGACTTTCTCACTAAACTACTTTGCATAACCACATAACACTGATCTCTTTAAAGGGACAGTATACACCAATTTTTATGTAACTGCATGTAATAGACACTACTATAAACAATAATATGCACAGATACTGATATAAAAATCCAGTCTAAAACCGTTTCAAAACTTACTTAGAAGCTCCCAGTTTAGCTCTGTTAAAAAGGTTAGCTGGAACATCCACTGGAAGTGGTTGTATAGCAAAAAAAAGCAGACACTCACCCCTCCCCCTTCCTCAGCATATGAAAAAACTCTTTACACAAACAGGAGCAAGCTGGAGTAGGTATACGTCAGTATTCTCCTAAAACATTGGGGCTTGGTTAGGAGTCTGGAAATAAGCGCAATGTTATTTAAAAATGAATCAAAACTATACTTTTTTAAAAATAAAAAAAGCTGTATAGGCTATATAAATTAATCATCTACAAAACATTTATACAAAGAAAAATCTAGTGTATAATGTCCCTTTAAGGGAATTTGTGCAATCTCCATTTTAGGATTTTCTTCCTCTTAACTAATGCTTTTATATTTTGTACTGTGACAAGGCAGCTGCTTTCAAATCAGTCAGGATGGGAAAGTTCATATAAAATCTCAGTGGTTTATTCAGCAAAAATGGCATAATAGGGAAAACATAAACATGAAACAAAAATCTACTTCATTAAGGAGGCTTACTAAACAGTTTAAATAATTCTGACTAACCATGAGCTGGCAAACTAATCTAGATACCAGTCAAATAAACATTCACAACAAAAATAATTTAACAAACATTTGTTTGTCTCTGAAGACACTGCCCAAACTGATTAAATATGAGACAGGTGTGTGTGTGAACTGCAGCAGAAAGTTAACCCATACATTACAGGGCAAACAATGACCTTTCTAATCTCCTGCTGACAAAAACAAAAAGCCTTGTTTTACCCTGTCACAGTGCATACAATAATATATCACTGTACAGGAGTTTCAGACATCCCAACCTGCAAAAACTCATTTCAGGGAGGTGGCTTCTCCCGCTACTGCTCCGCCACCCCCCCTCCCCCTCCCAGTTATATATTGGACACCTTGAAACCCTAAATAAGATAGACTTTTCATTAAAGTAGCTTCCCACTAAAGTCACATAAAAAAAGTAGCTTTATTGCACAACCACATACAACAAACCTATTTTCCAGTGATCGTACGCTTGTTGAGTGCTCAAATATTTTAGAATATGAAGTTTAATTACATGCAGTAAATAAGGTAGTATTTGTGTTTTATTTTATTAGAATCAGTGGGGGCTTTTTGGTTTCTGATGCAGGCTTTGAGGGTTCTATAACGTCCCAGCAACTAAAGGCATTCCTTATAGAAACACATTTCCGGATTTGGGCCACATTGGATCATGGTACTTGGAGTTTCAGGGAGATTGCACTCCATTTGCTGGCATCAGGGAGACGCTATTAGAATCAGGGAGACTCCCTGAACTTCAGGGAGAGTTGGGATGTCTGGAGTTTATATAGTACATTCTAAGATGTTTATTTGCCATGTGTATATATCTTTGATGTGTCTTTGTCACCTGCAGAGATGGAGTATACCACCCCTTTCACTCATTTTGGATTACAATTTTCACTGGTTTACAATTTTCACTGGTGCCAAAAAAACCCCCAAAGGAATAGTGATTTAACCCTTTGTGTCAGTAATGTGCACAAGCCAAAGAAATAACACCCTTTTTGGTGCACGTTAAATATGTAGTTGTTACTCAAAAGATTTAGAAAAAAAATAGACATTTAAAGGGACAGTACACTGTAAAATTGTTTTTCCATAAATGTATTTTAAATGACTTGTTATACCAACTGCAGAGTATAAAATATTTGAGAAATTGCATTTTCGGGTTTATTTGTGTATATGAAGTAGCTGGTTTTGTGCTTTGAAACCACAGCCTATTACAAGGGGTTGAGCTTCAGGTAATAGCAGATCTCATTATGTTATCACTTTGTGTACACACACTTGCTTCCTTATCTTATATTTGTATGGAACATCAAAGCTCAATACATAGAGAGAACAATGGAAAATTATCATTTTATTACTTAAAGGGACACTGTACCCAAATTTTATCTTTTGTGATTCAGATAGAGTATGCAATTTGAAGCAACTTTCTAATGTACCCCTATTATCAAATTTTCTTCATTCTCTTGGTATGTTTATTTGAAAAGCAAGAATTTAAGTTTAGATGCCGGCCCATGTTTGGTGAACAACCTGGGTTGTCCTTGCTGATTGGGCAGCACCAATAAACAATTGCTGTCCATGGTTCTGAACCACAAATTTGCTGGCTCCTCAGCTTAGATGCCTTCTTTTTCAAATAAAGATATCAAGAGAACAAAGAAAAATTGATAATAGAAGTAAATTAGAAAGTTGCTTAAAATTGCATGCTCTATCTGAATCACAAAAGAAAAAAATTGGGTACAGTGTCCCTTTAACTATCATGCCCCCACTGAGAGTGTAACTTCTTCTGCTGGCTGTGTTTACTTAGGCTTGTCAATAGCGTATACGCCAGTATCAAAACTTTCAGTATAGGTTGGGAAACCACAAGCTAAATCAGCTATTTCAAATGCTGAAATATGAGTAAAGGAGCTACTTGCAACCAATTTAATACACTCTAGCAAGTAAAAAGGATCATTGGGAATAATTTAAAGTGGAGAAAGTTTTTGGGTGAACTGTCCCTTTAAAGGGACACTGAACCCAAGTTTTTTCTTTTTTAATTCAGATAGAGCATGACATTTTAAGCAACTTTCTAATTTACTCCTATTATCAATTTTTCTTCGTTCTCTTGCTAACTTTATTTGAAAAAGAAGGAATCTAAGCTTTTTTTTGGGATTCAGGACTCTGGACAGCACCTTTTTATTGGTGGATGAATTTATCCACAAATCAGCAAGAACAACCCAGGTTGTTCACCAAAAATGAGCCGGCATCTAAACTTACAGTCTTGCATTACAAATAAAGATACCAAGAGAATGAAGAAAATTTGATAATAGGAGTAAATTAGAAAGTTGCTTAAATTTCATGCTCTATCTGAATAACGAAAGAAAAAATTTGGGTTCAGTGTCCCTTTCCCTGGGTTTTATCTATTTGTCTAGTTTAATACTGGAGACCTGGGGACTCTTAGCAAAAAGCATATGTATAATGTTCTCTCATGTTGTCATTCTACATAGAGCACTGGTTTTCAAACCTTTCCGCAGGCCTCCCTAACAGGTCACATTTTGAGGACATCTAAACTGGAGCACAGGTGAAATAATCAGCTGATTAGCATACATGGATCTCATACAAGGTAATCCTGAAAACCTGGCTTGTTGGGGAGGCCTGAGGACAGGTTTGAAAACCAGTCATATAGGGGCGATTTATCAATGTCTGTCCGATGTAATCGTGTCCGACAGACATTGCTGAATGCCGACAGCATACGCTGTTGGCATTTAACATTGCACATGCAGTTCTAATGAACAGCTTGTGCAATGCCGCCCCCTGCAGATTCGCAGCCAATCGGCTGCTAGCAGGGGGTGTCAATCAACCTGATCATATAGGATCAGGGCGGATTGATGTCCGCAGACTCAGAGGCGGCGAACCAGTAAAGGAGCAGCGGTCTTAAGACCGCTGCTTTATAACTGCTGTTTGCTGCTTCATAACTGCTGTTTCCGGTGAGCCTGAAGGCTCGCACGGAAACAGGGGCATCAGGGGACATTTGGCCCTTGATAAATCGGCCCCATAGACGCAAGTATAATGCTCTCTCTATTTCTCATTCTACATAGACTCGTGTGTAATGATCTTTCTCTCATTCTACAGGCTCATGTATAATCCTCTCACTCTCATTCTACATAGGTAATAGGTGTATTGTTGATCAAATTAAAAAATGTTAAAGAAATATCCACATGCACCTTATAAGCTATAAATTCAATTAGCCATTGGGAATGGTAAATACTTCAAAAGACATTTTCAAACAAAATTTTTACATAGCTGAAGCTAAAATAATGGATTAATAGTATGTAATAGTGTGTAAATGTCTGATGACAATGAAATCAATAAAAATACTGTTGATGCATTTTATTGCATAAGTTCCATACCTAAATATACAGGGTGCTATAGAAAATAGTATATATATTTTGAAACAGATTAGTAAGGTCTCTAAATCAGATATTTCTAGGGTTACCAGGTGTCCAGTATTTAACCGGACAGTCCAGTAATTTAGCAGGCTGTCCAGTAAAATGTACATATAAATAAGCCTCCTGTTTCTAAATGAAATACAAATCTAGAGGAAAAAGAAGTGAAGGGCAGTCAAGGGGATAAAATCACTTTTGTTTATGTTAGCCCCAGTAAAGAGGTAAAATGACTGTTTTGTATGTTACTGGCAGCAAAGGGATGAAATGACTGCTCAGTTGTGAAAAATATACATTGTGGGATCAAGAGTAGAAGCTAAGGTAGAGCTTTTTGTGGAACATTGTGTGCCCACATTTGTGTGCCCACATTCATTCGCTACCTGTCACAAATTATCCAGTATTTTGGTAGGTGAGAGATGGCAACCCTAATGTAGATAAAACCAACTTTAAAGGGACACTCAGGTCAAATTAAACTTTCAGGATTCAGATAGAGCATGTAATTTTAAATAACTTTCCAATTTACTTCCATTAAAAGAAATGTGCACAGTCTTTTATATTTACACTTTTTGAGTAACCAGCTCCTACTGAGCATGTGCAAGAATTCACAGATTATACGTATATGCATTTGTGATTGGCTGATTGCTATCACATGGTACAGGGGGAGTGGAAATAGACATAGCTTTGAAATGTCTTAGAAAAAAATCTACAACTTATTTGAAATTCAGACTAAGTGCTATTGCATTGTCTTGTTATCTTGCATTTGTTGATTATGCAAATCTACTGTGTTTACTGCTCCTTTAAGAAAATACACTTAGAATGTTTGCAGCATTTCACCTCAATAAAAGAAAAATTATATTTTCATATATATCCAGGACTTATTTTAACGTGCACAGATCTGCAGTTATAACTTACTGCATATGCAGTGAATTTTTTAAGTTAGGTAGGTACGTACCCTACAAAAATAGGCCCATTTTACAAGTAGCACATAAAAAAAAATTGCAGCCTCCCTTCCACAGACTCTTGGCAACTAAATATCCCTATACTTTCAATAACAAGCATAAAGTGGAAACTCGTGCTACTATTACAAGTCCATGGTTAATCTTTGCATTCTAGCGATAATCACATTAACACATAAAATCCTCCTTATCTTTTCTCTCGCTATATATACAATGAGACCAGTACTTAGAGAGAACAATGGAGAAAACATAATTTATGCTTACCTGATAAATTTATTTATCTTGTAGTGTATCCAGTCCACGGATCATCCATTACTTGTGGGATATTCTCCTTCCCAACAGGAAGTTGCAAGAGGATCACCCACAGCAGAGCTGCTATATAGCTCCTCCCCTAACTGTCATATCAAAGTCATTCGACCGAAAACAAACAGAGAAAGGAGAAACCATAGGGTGCAGTGGTGACTGTAGTTTAATTAAAATTTAGACCTGCCTTAAAAGGACAGGGCGGGCCGTGGACTGTATACACTACAAGAGAAATACATTTATCAGGTAAGCATAAATTATGTTTTCTATTGTTAAGTGTATCCAGTCCACGGATCATCCATTACTTGTGGGATACCAATACCAAAGCTAAAGTACACGGATGATGGGAGGGACAAGGCAGGATTAAGCGGAAGGAACCACTGCCTGAAGAACCTTTCTCCCAAACACAGCCTCCGAAGAAGCAAAAGTATCAAATTTGTAAAATTTTGAAAAAGTGTGAAGCAAAGACCAAGTCGCAGCCTTGCAAATCTGTTCAACAGAGGCCTCATTTTTGAAGGCCCAGGTGGAAGCCACAGCTCTAGTAGAATGAGCTGTAATACTTTCAGGGGGCTGCTGTCCAGCAGTCTCATAGGCTAGGCTTATTACGCTCCGAAGCCAAAAGGAAAGAGAGGTTGCCGAAGCTTTTTGACCTCTCCTCTGTAAAACTTCAGGGCACGGACTACGTCCAGATTATGTAAAAGACGTTCCTTCTTTGAAGAAGGATTAGGGCACAACGATGGAACAACAATCTCTTGATTGATATTCTTGTTAGAAACCACCTTAGGTAAAAACCCAGGTTTGGTACGCAGAACTACCTTATCTGCATGAAAATTCAGATAGGGAGAATCACATTGTAAGGCAGATAGCTCAGAGACTCTCCGAGCCGAGGAAATAGCCATCAAAAACAGAACTTTCCAAGATAAAAGTTTAATATCAATGGAATGAAGGGGTTCAAACGGAACTCCTTGAAGAACCTTAAGAACCAAGTTTAAGCTCCACGGGGGAGCAACAGGTTTAAACACAGGCTTAAATCTTACCAAAGCCTGGCAAAATGCCTGGACGTCTGGAACCTCTGCCAGACGCTTGTGCAAAAGAATAGACAGAGCAGAAATCTGTCCC
This sequence comes from Bombina bombina, assembly GCF_027579735.1. Taxonomy (NCBI): domain Eukaryota; kingdom Metazoa; phylum Chordata; class Amphibia; order Anura; family Bombinatoridae; genus Bombina; species Bombina bombina. The sequence continues at coordinate 517,210,857 of NC_069501.1, read as the reverse complement.
TTTAAGGAACTAGCTGATAATCCTTTTTCCAAGCCCTCTTGGAGAAAAGACAATATTCTAGGAATCCTAACTTTACTCCATGAGTAAGTCTTGGATTCACACCAATAAATATATTTACTCCATATCTTGTAGTAGATTTTCCTGGTAACAGGCTTTCGTGCCTGTATTAAAGTATCAATGACTGACTCGGAGAAGCCACGCTTTGATAGAATCAAGCGTTCAATCTCCATGCAGTCAGTCTCAGAGAAATTAGATTTGGATGATTGAAAGGACCTTGTATCAGAAGGTCCTGTCTTAGAGGCAGAGTCCATGGTGGAAAGGATGACATGTCCACTAGGTCTGCATACCAAGTCCTGCGTGGCCACGCAGGTGCTATCAGAATCACTGATGCTCTCTCCTGTTTGATTTTGGCAATCAGTCGAGGGAGCAGAGGAAACGGTGGAAACACATAAGCCAGGTTGAAGAACCAAGGCGCTGCTAACGCATCTATCAGCGTCGCTTCTGGGTCCCTGGACCTGGATCCGTAACAAGGAAGCTTGGCGTTCTGGCGAGACACCATGAGATCCAACTCTGGTTTGCCCCAACGATGAATCAACTGAGCAAACACCTCCGGAAGGAGTTCCCACTCCCCGGATGGAAAGTCTGACGACTTAGAAAATCCGCCTCCCAGTTCTCCACGCCTGGGATATGGATTGCTGACAGGTGGCAAGAGTGGTACTCTGCCCAGCGAATTATTTTTGAGACTTCTAACATCGCTAGGGAACTCCTGGTTCCCCCTTGATGGTTGATGTAAGCCACAGTCGTGATGTTGTCCGACTGAAATCTGATGAACCTCAGTGTTGCTAACTGAGGCCAAGCCAGAAGAGCATTGACTATCGCTCTTAACTCCAGAATATTTATTGGAAGGAGTTTCTCCTCCTGAGTCCACGATCCCTGTGCCTTCAGGGAATTCCAGACTGCACCCCAACCTAGAAGGCTGGCATCTGTTGTTACAATGTAACCATTGTACTGTTGTCCAATCTGGCCTGCGAAAGGTCATACCCTTGGACAGGTGTACCCGAAACAACCACCAGAGAAGAGAATCTCTGGTCTCTTGATCCATATTTAGCAGAGGGGACAAATCTGTGTAATCCCCATTCCACTGACTCAGCATGCATAATTGCAGCGGTCTGAGATGAAGGCGCGCAAATGGCACTATGTCCATTGCCGCTACCATTAAGCCGATTACCTCCATACACTGAGCTACCGAAGGGCGCGGAATGGAGTGAAGAACACGGCAAGCATTTAGAAGTTTTGATAACATGGACTCCGTCAGGTAAATTTTCATTTCTACAGAATCTATAAGAGTCCCTAAGAAGAAGACTCTTGTGAGTGGGGATAGAGAACTCTTTTCCTCGTTCACTTTCCACCCGTGCAACCTCAGAAATGCCAGAACTATCTCTGTATGAGACCTGGCAACTTGAAAGCTTGACGCCTGTATCAGGATGTCGTCTAGATACGGAGCCACCGCTATGCCTCGCGGTCTTAGAACCGCCAGAAGTGAGCCCAGAACCTTTGTAAAGATTCTCGGGGCTGTAGCCAACCCGAAGGGAAGAGCTACAAATTGGTAATGCCTGTCTAGAAAGGCAAACCTTAGAAACCGATGATGATCTTTGTGAATCGGTATGTGAAGGTAGGCATCGTTTAAGTCCACTGTGGTCATGTACTGACCTTCTTGGATCATGGGTAGGATGGTCCGAATAGTTTCCATTTTGAAAGATGGAACTCTGAGGAATTTGTTTAAGATCTTTAGATCCAAAATTGGTCTGTAGGTTCCCTCTTTTTTGGGAACCACAAACAGATTTGAATAAAAACCCTGTCCTTGTTCCGTCCGCAGAACTGGATGGATCACTCCCATAACTAGGAGGTCTTGCACACAGCGTAGGAATGTCTCTTTCTTTATCTGATTTGCAGATAGCCTTGAAAGATGAAATCTCCCTTGTGGAGGGGAAGCTTTGAAGTCCAGAAGATATCCCTGAGATATGATCTCCAACGCCCAGGGATCCTGAACATCTCTTGCCCACGCCTGGGCGAAGAGAGAAAGTCTGCCCCCTACTAGATCCGTCGCCAGATAGGGGGCCGTTCCTTCATGTTGTCTTAGAGGCAGCAGCAGGCTTTCTGGCCTGCTTGCCTTTGTTCCAGGACTGGTTAGGTTTCCAGGCCTGCTTAGATTGAGCAAAAGTTCCCTCTTGTTTTGAAGTGGAGGAAGTTGATGCTGCACCTGCCTTGAAATTTCGAAAGGCACGAAAATTAGACTGTTTGGCCTTTGCTTTGGCCCTGTCCTGAGGAAGGGTGTGACCCTTACCTCCAGTAATGTCAGCAATAATTTCCTTCAAACCAGGCCCGAATAAGGTCTGCCCCTTGAAAGGAATGTTGAGTAATTTAGACTTTGAAGTCACGAATTGGCGCCATATTAGCATGCATCCCCTGAGCGGGAGGCGAAGGGTCTGACACATGGGGAGAGTTAGTCGGCATAACTTCCCCCTTGTCAGAATCTTCTGGTGATATTTCTTTTATAGTTAAAGACTGATCTTTACTGTTTAAGGTGAAATCAATACATTTAGTACACATTCTCCTATGGGGCTCCACCATGGCTTTCAAACATAATGAACAAGTAGTTTCCTCTGTGTCAGACATGTTTAAACAGACTAGCAATGAGACTAGCAAGCTTGGAAAACACTTTAAACAAGTTTACAAGCAATATAAAAAATGTTACTGCACCTTTAAGAAACTTTTGAAATAACAGGCAATTACACTAACAACATTTTTACAGTGTATGTAACAAGTTAGCAGAGCATTGCACCCACTTGCAAATGGATGATTAACCCCTTAATACCCAAAACTGAATAATAAAAGACAAAAAAGTTTTTTTGTTTTTTTTTGTTTTTTTTTTCAAACAGTCACAACAACTGCCACAGCTCTACTGTGGCTTTTTACCTCCCTCAAAAACGACTTTGAAGCCTTTTGAGCCCTCCAGAGATGTCCTGGATCATGCAGGAAGAAGCTGAATGTCTCTGTCAGTATTTTTAGCTGCACAGAAAAACACTAAAATAGGCCCTTCCCACTCATATTGCAACAGTGGAAAGCCTAAGGAAACTGTTATTAGGCAAAAATCAAACCAGCCATGTGGAAAAAACTAGGCCCCAATAAGTTTTATCACCAAACATATATAAAAAACGATTAAACATGCCAGCAAACGTTTTAAAATACACTTTTATAAGAGTATGTATCTCTATTAATAAGCCTGATACCAGTCGCTATAACTGCATTTAAGGCTTTACTTACATTAGTTCGGTATCAGCAGCATTTTCTAGCAAATTCCATCCCTAGAAAAATATTAACTGCACATACCTTATTGCAGGAAAACCTGCACGCCATTCCCTCTCTGAAGTTACCTCACTCC